>NC_139451.1:31326260-31488537 GCF_963924565.1 Ascidiella aspersa | reverse complement strand
GTACATATGTTTCATTGTATTATGATATGATACTGGCGATCCCCTTCATTATGAAGTTGCTTGTACTAACAGATTGAGCAAGCATTGGCGTATGGTTGTTTCTCGACTCGTTCCCTTCTGAGCCTGCATAGCTCAGTTGGTAGAGCGACGGTCCCGGCTTGACCGGAGGTCGTGAGTTCGAACCTCACTGCAGGCTAGTTGTTTTTCTAGTCTGCTCTGCTTGCATCATTGATCGACAGATTCGGTGAGTCTGCAATGGCTTTTCGGTGTACTAATAATACGTAAGCCGTTATCGTTGGTCAAAAAGCAGCTTCAGAAGGGCTAGATCTCAGTTGTAAGCACACATATATGTGTGTACATATGTTTCATTGTATTATGATATGATACTGGCGATCCCCTTCATTATGAAGTTGCTTGTACTAACAGATTGAGCAAGCATTGGCGTATGGTTGTTTCTCGACTCGTTCCCTTCTGAGCCTGCATAGCTCAGTTGGTAGAGCGACGGTCCCGGCTTGACCGGAGGTCGTGAGTTCGAACCTCACTGCAGGCTAGTTGTTTTTCTAGTCTGCTCTGCTTGCATCATTGATCGACAGATTCGGTGAGTCTGCAATGGCTTTTCGGTGTACAAATATTAAAAAAGTATTAATGGCAGGAACAATTGCTTAAATATATATAGAAAACATAAAATAGGAAGAAACATGTGTCCATTCGCGATTGCGACCAAATACAAATACGAAACCATTTAATTATTACAAACCTTATCCCCGTATTTAATATTAATATTAGCAACTAGCAAATTGTCGGAGCTTTAGATTTTTTGTTGTTTTTTAGTTGCAATTATGTCTGCGTCTCGGGTGAAAAGCAACTTTACTCGCTAAATATAAAGCCGTCGTTTTGTTATCTTACTAAGAAAATATATAAAACGATGGAAAAGCAACAATAAATCCCACTACAGTTCACCATTTTTATGAAATTAATATATATTTTTTTCACGGTGGTTAAATTATATTTATTTCGGAATCCTCACCCGCAAATAACATGGAGCTTTCCTTGCAACACACAAGTTGCATGACACCACCGTTTAATGTTGGTGGGTCGAACTTGAGTCCACGAGTCGCTTCTGGGGTCGTATCGTTCTACTGTGCTTAGGTTCCCACCTGGTTAAAAAGCACAATTGGAAAAGTATGGACAAACTTCTTCTTTTATTTCAACACTTGTTTTGTCGGTTTATTCTCAAAAAGCGATCGTGGAAACGATATAAAACAAAAAAAATGAAATAAAAAACTTTCTGGATCGCTCAACTTGAAAAATATATTTTTACAATGTATAGCTCAACCTACGATGGTCTCTGTTTGGCAGAGTATTGTTATGTTTGGTTTATTACTTATTTCGTCGGTTCGAAACTATTGCAGGGCTCGAAATGTATAGATGACTATACGTGTCGCTAACGGGAATAAATTTGAAATGACGCTTTTCAAAATACTCATACGACAAAAAAGTTAAAACGTATTGCCAAAAATTATTCTGTTGAAATTTCAAAGTTTTTACAAAAGCTTATGGTCATGAAAATGTTTATTTTTTCAGCTAATGGCAACGTCATCGGAAAAAATATGTTGTTTATATGATATTTAATTGCATTTTACTCCTATAATTATGATCGTTGGACAAACAAACTATAACCTTAAATAATAAAACATAATATATGTTATCAACATGAATTAACTAAACTTCCTAACGGTAAAGCAAATTGAACCAAATGTTTTTAACCTGAAAATTACCTTTTCATCGATTTGAATGTTTGAGCATAGCACTGACGTTTAATATTCTAATATATAAAATATCGTCTATCGTTATCGGAATATAATGTCAAGTATCGGACATCCCCAGTTCAAAGTACAAGTTGACCGGATGTGTCGTGATATCTACTTTATACACTGAACAGTTGTTAGGTGGGCACTTGAATGGCGCTGGAACTTAAGTTACGGAAAGCATTTATCGTAACCTGTATACATTCAACAATCCAAAGCAAACTAAGAAGCTTCCAGATAAAGTTTAACTTGGGCGCAATTGTAACAAATGATTCCCTTTATTGGTATGGTAAAACCGAATCTAACCAATTTACTTTCTGCAAAAAGGCTACGGAAACGGTATACCACCTGTTTTATTTGTGTCCTGTGACGTGTTTATTCTGGGAAAACGTGAGCTCGTGGATAAGTATGAAACAACGAATATCGTGTTTTTTTCTCCCGATCAATTATTCTTCGTAGCCGTGCAAAACATTTGTGAATTGTGTCCTTTTCTGTGCAACGCCGTTTATCAGTGTAAATATGCCGAAAGTGCCCGGACTATATGTTACGCTTTTTCGCGATGTTTCCTTCTAAAAAAGAGGAGATATGGCGATACACAAAAGTAGATGGTCGTTAGATGCATGAAAGCTTTCCAATAATAATTTGTTTTCCTTGTGCTTTTTTCGCCATTTTATTTATTAATAATGAAAAACATAAAAATATCTGGACACTTGTTACGCAACATTAAGTTTATCTTTACCTCTTGTGCGTTTTGTTAATTGGGAAACGTTAAGGATTACCGAGAGGGGTAAACAACAGCCATTACCTAGTGGCCCACGCATAACTTCGTAAATACTGAGTGTGTAGTTATTTTGCGAGTGGACCAAAAGTGTTAAAAGCTCCAGGGCCTTCCATATTTATATTGGGATACTTTTAATTGTGGTTTATGAGCAGAATTTGCGTAAGTTTAGACTAACCAAATGATTTTAGCGACATTCGTTTCAAAACATTCTAAGTATATTAATTAAGTTCTGTTCAAGATAACGTCGTGTCGTCGTCTCTATTTCGAGTAAACTGTAAGTTAAACAAAAACTTTTCTTCTGTTTTACAAATTTCCTTAGTAAATTTTGGACACAAATCATTAAAAGCAGTTAGTTTTGCGCTTGTTTTGCCTAAATAAATATTTACGAGCCTATTGAATGTAAAGAATGTAAACAATATAATTACCATTGTTACCGCAAGTTGCGTAAATGTTTCCTTGAAACGCAGCAACTGATAAACCATCTCTAGCTTCATTCATGTGTTGAATTGCTGACCACCGATTATCCGAGAACTTCTCACATAAGTTGAGGCTTGATGAGCCGCAATATCCACCAATAACAAAAAGTGAACCTGGCAAAACAACAAACAAAAACTCAACACAAAAGTTTAATATTAATAAAGCTTTACTTGTTATGGGCAAATTTGGCATTTTTATCAAATGACCCTTGAGAAAACATAGTAAAATGTTCCAGTTTCGAAATATACGTAACGGCCTCAAATAGATTAGAGTAGCCAGGACGGGCAAAAAGTGAAGCCCGTATACCAGACAAGTCCTATTGTAGGTTTGCAATAACACAAAAATAAAATTAGGGATGGTTATAAATGACATTGAAAAAGGTTTTAAATCATCCTAAGGAGCCAATAACCTTATTTTACACTGACAGATGTCACGTAAATAAACTACCAAGGCAATCTATAACCGATTAACAATCCTTCTTAAGTAGGGTCCGCTTAGCAGTTTAAGGGAAACATTTAATTAATTAGTGACGTCATAACAAGCGCAGTTGCCTTAAAATTGCTCAAAAGTTATCAAACGGTTAAGTTGAATAGTTCACCAAATATTCAAACCTCATAATCATAATATCGAGAGTATTAATCTGTTAAACCCGATTTGACAAAAACATAATTTAGCTCCTATACGTGACCGCAACAAACACATACTTTTAATGTTTACGTTACAATGCTTATACGATAGAAAGTTGGCAACACTCGCAAACAGCTTATAGCGATGCGAGGTAAAGTCAACTTTCATCCTTACCTTCAAATTCGACCATTGCGTGGCCACTTCTCGGTTGCATCAAGTCAAGCCCCTTGCTCCAGGAATTGTTGTCGGGGTCGTAGATGATACAAGTTGATAGACGCCCGTCGTTATAACCACCGGTGACGTAGATCAAACCTGGGTTGAAAGCAAAAATATTTATTAAACGAAGCTCTAAAACACAAAACATACGCAACAACAACAAAAACAAGCTCATATATTATACTCGGGCAATTGTTCATATTTCGTCATATTCCGATCGAAATGTTGACGTTTTTGAACAGAATACATTTTTACTACGCGAAAATGAGCACCAAAAACTACGCATTTGCCAAAATGGCGAACGTTAGAGAATAGTGTTCATTCATAAGATATCGGGTTGTAATTGTTAGTTCAATTAAAACGGGAAAACCTAAAATTTCCACTTTATCAGCAGTCTCCTCAGTTTATAATAAAACATGGTCAATTTATGAAACTGACATATTTACAAAAAAATTAATATGCAACAAAATCACAGGGTAGGAATGTTAGATACGGAAATGCGTTTCTAAGAAAAGTACTCGACCCGGCCGAGTAATGCACTGTGCCGAGTATTCGAGTTTGGAACTTTGTGAAACCACTTAGCACGGTGACCGACATATTTTTGTTTGCCCCTGCGCAGAGCTTATGTTCGTATTTTATTTGAGGAATTTTTTTCGTGCAAGTAAATTAAATATGAATCCCAACAATTAATGCATGTCCAGTAAATAAATGAACCCAAACACTTTGATTTGTGGGAGGGTGACATTGCTGGTTATCTTAAAAAAAATGAAGTTATACTTTGCGCGACTTCCAACAATATAAAACACATAAATTACATTTTAAGTCGGAGGTTCCCAAACTGGGCGCCGCGAGACTTTGCCAGGGGCGCCTTAAAATCAGGTGAAAGTTGTTCTATTGCAATAATTTTTAACTTTTTAAACACTTTTCTAATAAATAAACTTGTGGAACACCAAAAGAAATGCAACGGTATTGAAGTTACGTTACGGAACAGCCTAATAATTACAAGCAATCACAGTTTTTCTGCTTTCTAACTTATTTTAGTGTGGTATTCAGGTTTGTTTTGAGGAGCATAACTTGGTATTTGGGCATAAACTGACAAACGACCAACACGAACACTCCTACTACTGTATTTGTAAGTTGACGCACGATTCTTGTGTTTCAAATAACAAACATGTGTATTATATATATATTTTTTTAATTTCTTTTTTGCTATTGGGTAATATAACCTCAATATAATGGTACTGTCAATGTCACAATTGTAGGCTTACTCAATTAAAATCAGATGCTCTATTTAGGCCCATTGTGCAAAGCCAATAAGTTTTTGCAGAACAGCAGATATTTTGAGCGGATTTTTGTGTGGATAGTATCAGTAGGAAGTTAATTAAAATACTAGTTAGCCAAACTATCCAAGGTCAAAAGGACATAGTAGGGCACCATTCTGCATTCATAACGGCGTCGCGAGTTTAGATAAGTTTTCAAAGGTCGCTGCCAATAAAAAGTTCGGGAACCCATGATTTAAGTATAGGCACGAGCAGCAAGTCCGGGGTTCTGGATTCAACTTCGAACCCACGGTTTACTTGCAATGCTTGAATCCTTACGACGACGTAAAGTTAGAATTTCAAAAAGGTTTCCGGTAACTTCCCAAAGCTGCTATTTAAATCTTGGGGAAAACAATGTTCATATTAAGCTCGTTTACGCAACAGGTTGTAAAAATAAAATGTCTGCGGCGAAACGATTTTTATAATTTTTAAAACTTGCAGTGTGCATTTTAATACAGACGACGGACTTATTGCGGCCAGCCAAGAGTCGACTAAATAGTGAAACAAGTCTGTAACGTTTCCGTCAATTTTCAATGCCGAAGCGAACGTGCGTATGTTCAACATAGGTTCACTTATTCTTTTGAATAAATAATTTGTTTCTCACCATTTAAAACACCACAAGCGGCATAATATCGACCTTCTGGCATATCGGCCAAAGTTGTCCAAGTTCGATCGATGAGGTCAAACATTTGGCAACTTTTCATGTTTTCACCAAATCCTCCAAAGATGAAAACCTTGTTCATAAACTTCACCGCGGTCGCGCAATCAACTGGAAAGATCGGTTGCTGGAAATATACGAACATAAGTTGGGTAAAACGCCACAGTTAGACGTGCATTAAAACAAACACACAATCAGGAAATATCATGTATATCAAATTTCAAGGGCTATAACGAAAGCACTCAATAAGCCGAATAACACAAACTTTGTTAAAACAGACTTAAATATTTTTGGATAACAAACTACTAGCGGCGACCAAAAGCTTAGTACTGAGATTTATGTTATAGATTTTTTCGTGTTGTAGATGTTTAACCCAACACGTTTGATTTTTTTTTTAATTCCCACAAACTTTCGTCGCCTGTCACATTATAAAGCTACTATAAATTAAAGAAGCCTCGTGAGAAGTCTGGAAGGTATACGACTTTACTTTACCACAATACAGGTTGCTTTACAGGGGCTTTGTTTAACGTAATTTTACAACAACACCCAAATATTGCTACACCACGATATGCTCTTTGGTGGCGCCCTTATGGTATAAATGACACCTAAAATAGAAGCGGTTGAAAATTACTCAACATTTGTTTGTGCTGTCAGCGTAAGCGGAGCAAAAAACGCGATTGGGCAAAAGTGGCATAGAATTTTACGGTTAATCGTATGTACACAATATGCGCAACTTGTTTAACAAATTCCCATTAAGTTTTGTTGTCTGCAAATCGTTTTGTTTCGGTCAAAATTTAATAAATCTATTATTATGTGAAGTTTTTAAAAATAGTTTTAGACTGCTCACTTCACTTTGGTTGTTTGTTGTTTTAGTGGAAAGTGAACTTTGTATTTTTAATAATATACATGTTTACATATACACAGTAATTATACACCATTATTTACCAGCAATACTTCTTTTTGCTTAGTCACTACATCAATTAGAACACATTGTTTCTCTGAATTTAAACCTCCAACCATCAAAATCTTTGTTGATTCTGCTTGAGAGTAACACAATACAAATTACAAAGTTAAAAAAAGCACAAATTAAGAGAAAGAGAGAGATGTGTAGCAGTACACATCTAAATTAGAGAATAAACAAAAACAATATTTATAGAATTTTTAATATATTTCTTTAGATTTGTAAAATATATTTTTAATTATTTTTACTTTATGAAGTCATTATAAGCAACAAAACATCTTTTTAATTCTATATATTCAAATATGTACAATTTTAGATATATTTTTTTAAATGACTACATTTCAAATACATTACCGCTAAAATTGTGTCAATATTTTATTTCACAATTGATTAATTATTCGAGTAGCTTTCACATTTACCTTCTTTAATAGCGACTAAAAAACGAAAAATTAATGGATCAAATTAACAAAAAAAATGCATATGTGCAAAAATACTGGTATATGCTACACATATATTGTTCGATATCAGATATACATTTAAATATATTTTGATATACACTTAAAATAACTGCTGATAAACTAATAGTGACCTTGAACTTGGGGATGGTGACCTTGGGGTTTGGGTTTTAGAAGAAAATTTCTCATCGCATCCATCACAGAACGACAACAAGCAAAATTCTCTCGGACAAGAATCTTAAAAGCAAATAACAACATAGTTACAAGTTAACAATTATTTATATACAAACCATAACTTATTCAGCTTTAAAGATGTATGCTAATTTATATGACAAAATCAATGCATTAATTTGAGGCAAAAACTTAGTACTGGTGAATAAGTAGTCAGAACCCGATTAATAAAACATGATCGAATGTGAAATTTGTTTAGAGAAAAAAATGCCAATTTGTTTTTATTTTACCATTAGTTTAGCAAGGTAAAAGAAATACACAACATAAAAGACACAAAAAACTACTGTGTTGTATATTTATAAACAAATCGAAATTTAAAAATGTAGAAAACAAATTGATTTTTTAAAGTTACTGCAGCAGTAATTTTATGCAAACCTAGTGAGTTAAGGCAATTGAAATAACTAAACCAACCTCGTCAATAACAATGGTCTGCAAGAATTCACCAGAAAGAGTTGAAAGGTCAAGTTTAGAGAAAAGGTTCACAAAATGTTCCCTACGACTGGAAAGTTTGAAGTGAACCCATTGAATAATTCCAGTGAAAACAAACTCTCCTTGTTTCTAAATGATAAGAAAAAAACACAACTGTGAAAAAATTAAAAATGCTTGTGCAAGGTTGTCTAAGTATACATATCTGTAAAACACAAACTGGCATTTAGAATATATAGACAAGCTGATGTTAAAATGCACAACAATCCTAAGTCAGCAATACCCGTTTTTAAATCCCATTTTTACTATTTCCAGCATAAATTAAAAAAAAATGTCATACTAAAGTTACCTTGGTATTTTCATGATTGATTATTGCAGACATAGAGTCAAAATTCAGTTGTTTAAAGTCGTCTTGTTGCACAACAGCTTCAAAGTTTTCATGTATCACTTGTTTTGCTCTTTCCTCTATTTCGGTGAGGTGGTATCTCTGGGCATGAGCCAGGATTTCCAAGCAATTATCGACACCCACCATTTGCAAGATGTACTTGGCACAGTTGGATTTAAGAACTATAAGCAACAAATAATAGGAATAGTATTGGAAAATTGTAAATAAATAAATAACCATAAATTGAATATTGGTATGAAACTTAAAAACAGAGACTATTGTTACAAGTTGTACCAGTGTTTCTTAACCTTTTTTACTAGGGGGCGCACCTAAAGATATATGAAAATTTGGCGGCGCACCTTGCGAGCAAAGCTAGCGCAAAATTTTTGAGGTGTAACGGTATTTGCTTAAAATTGCTGAAAAAAAAGCTTTATAGTTGCAAATCTTTGAAGGTTGTCCAGTTTTGAGACCAAAATTGGAACAACATCAACTTCGGAATAAAAGACAGTTAGGAATAGGGCGTAAATAGGACTAATACCAAATAGTCGTAATAATGACAAAATCGGAATCACGCCTAAATGGCCTAAATAAGGCCTATACCACATTTTATCTAACCCCAAACCCCACCCATAACTATCACTAACCTCCCAAATATTTTCAACCCTAACCCAATTCCTAACACCTCCAACTACCCGCCTAAGCCAAAACATGGGCGAAAAATCCAAGACAAAATAGCGGCGCCCAAATGTCGACAGCAAACGGCCAATGCCAGATATGTGGCCCCCAATCATCCCATACCCTTTCCATACAGTCGTAGGCGTTATTTTCTCCATTTAAGTCTTATTCAGTAAATTAATTTTGGACTTATTTCGACATGTTTAGGTCTTATCTAGACTATTTTAGATCTTATTTTGTTGTGATTGTTACTGTAAATTTGGAGTTATTATGTCGGTGGTCTTAATACAATGGTATTATAGATTAATTATTTAATTTAGATATTGCTGCTTTGTAGGTGTTATTATGTTTTCTACAGGAAGTACTGTGAAATCAATGAGCTAAGTTTAAAGGAAAAATAAGAACATATACATAATATGTTCAATATTTTATTCCTTTTGCTCACGGCGCACCTGGCAGCCTTCCATGGTTGAAATTGTTTAACCGGGCATTACATGCTGAAATTAAAAATATTCTGTGGATTTGAAATTAAAATAGATTATTATATATACAAATAGGCCTACATTCAATCTGTGTGTAGTCAGCATCCTCATGCAATTCCAATGCATTCTCATTTGTAATCTGCACATCATTAGTGTAAATGCAATTCAAAAGTCTCTCCAGTTGTTCATCTGTCATTTTAATGTTGATCTCGGCAGCAAATTGTTCTTTCATCTGAACAGTAACATATGATCACATAATGTGAATTCATATTATCTGGCTAACGTTATCATTTAGTACACTGGTGGCCAGCGACATCAATGTTCGTGGCCTGCGGAGCATTATTATTGTAATGCGTAGCGTTCAGGGGTTTAATTAAATAAATATAAGTGATTAAGCAAGCATGTTTTAATTGTTTCTTTCAGATTACATTTTTCGAGTTAGACTATTGAACAAACCAGTTTTCGATCACTCATCAAATTCGGATTTAGGGGTTTGGCAAGCCAGCCATGCTGCTTTTTGTTATGTTTTAGAACAGCGGTTTTTAACCTTAGTCGACTTTATGTAATTGTCCAGTGCCTTGCATAACAAAAATCGAGTAGAAAGTTCACACGAAGCACAAAAAATATAAGTTACACACAATGCAACGGCCATATTGCCAAAACATTATGGATTCGCGCAAATGATAAAGGAATCTGAGTCACCTGACCCAGTCTGTTGCTATAAGAAAGATGTAGGAGATATATGCATTTCTGGGGTTCTGGATTATAAAACTTTTATTTATGTTAGAAAAAATTGTAATATTGAACATATACACAGAGACTTCAAGCTTGAAATGTCTACAAAACAACCAAAACAAAAAACTAGAAAAAATAATTTGGCGCGAAGAGCAAGAAAAATTTGAAGTAACATTATTTAAGTTGGTAAAAAATATAATTTGCGAGAAGGCATGGCTTGGTGTCGACCCCTGTGCACACTTTAGATTAACTGTACCGTATTGTACCGAAAAAACCTAGTCCAAATGTTTTTGGTCTTTGAATATGAACAATAAAATTGAAAATAATATTGCTACTTTCAACTAAATAGCGATAAAATATAACATCACCATTCTGAAGCTTTTTTTCTAGTTTACTGTGTGACTAAAAGTTAGTGACCTGACTCTTTCCAAAAATTTCAGCTAATATAATGTGGTTAATACATTTTTGTCCAAATCGATAACGTCATTGTAATTTTGACGATAAAACCCTTTATAATGACCTTACAATTAAAATTTGCAAAAAACGTGATTTTTTCAGCCTATTCGTGCACAAATTCCTGTGTCATTAACTCGATTTCATTTGCAGAAAATCGCAAAAGCATAGCAGCAGGTTTCCTGGGCTTATGCGTATTATAACGTTGCCTTTCGACAAAATTTAGTGAAGTCAACTTTAAATATTTATTGGCGATCAAAAAAAATCTATATAATGCATGCCTGTAGGTGCATTGCTCTTCAACCGATGTGCACGGTACACCCTAGGGTGCACAAAAATATGGACAGAGTGCACCAGTACGAAAAGGTATCCAAAGGTGTATCACAAACTTTTAGTGAGCCATTAATGTTACATTTGCCAGTAGTTACCGGTTTCTATGAGACAATAGTACTGTAATCGTTGTGAACTAACTTTCTCTTGTATTTAGTTTTTTTGTGTAAAGTTTGAATGCTGTTTTATGATGTGCAACAGTACTCGCAAGCAGCCTGTCGCCATAATCGAACCCTCACCGACAGTGTGTAAAACTTTGGCAGCTCCACTCGGTTTAATTACCATGATTGTAGTAATATGCAAATGATGTTTTATATCGCTTTTTACCTTTTAAGGAAACAGGGTACATGAGTTCGTCACAGCAAATCTAAGGGTTCACCAAACCAAAAAAGGTTAAAGAGCACTGGCTTTGTGTATGTGGCCCGCAAACTATATTTACAAAATATATTTCAATCTTCAAGCACCCTGATTTAGTATATAAAATAATAATGATAATTTTTTTTATGTATTAATAGAAAAGTAAAATATGGAAAAAACATAGCAGGTAGCACAAGAATAAATCTGATTTTGCTGGTTGAAGTAATTATAATTATGGTAACAAATAAGAATCAAATTGGTCCATCTTGAAAGTGCAAGAACTGAAAACATAGCTTTTACAACAAACTTCTTAAGGTAGGAATTAATAAACCTTTAACAGAAAACTATTTACATACTTCAAAATATGTGAATATTACTTCCTTATTAGTTATAACTTACCGGAGTTAAAAACATTTTACAAAAGAACTCTGACGTAAGGCCAAGCACAACTCTATGAACTGGAAAACATTTGGTTTCCGCCTTGAGCGTTGCATCACAAAATTTCTTTTCAAACTTGCGATCACTTAAAATACAAATTCAAGAAGGCGATTTGAATAGGTTGCTGAAACATTTACAATTACCAGAGGAGCTATTTTTCATTATGCCTGGTAGCAACAGTTTATATATAGAAATTCTTATTTAAGGCACCTAGCAAACAAGTGAAATGATTCTACATTTTTGCACTTTAGCCCCTTATAATAGCCAAGAAAGCCAGTTGTTGACTTCTAGACAGAAAATGTTTTTATTCAATGGAATAGCTTTTCACAGAACATAAGCCGTTCTGTTTATTTTTACATTTGACTTAAATTAAGTCAAATCGCTGAAAAGTTAAGTTTTCCGAAGTTTTTGGATAGATTGGATATTAAATTTAGAATATACATCAGGTTCAAAATAGATTTATTCATTAGTGGTTATTTCATAACAGTCACAGTGATAAGTTATGCAGCTTAGAAACCATAAACTAAAAAAAAACTAATACTGAACATTTGATCCAATATGTTCAGCTGGGTTATATTAGACTGTGAATATTGGGGTTGCTCAAAGTGGAATACTGGAACAAAAAAACAAAGGTCGACATATTTGAACCCTAAACCTTTCTTTATTTCAGGCAAGAATGACAGAGTTGTTGTCGTAATGCATGTTTAAGTAGGAGGTGGTTACTGTGCTTTCTATAATATGCTTAAATAGCAAGTGGGTACAAATGCTTTGCCTTTTTGTTCAACAGTTACGGTTAGGGATGTTCAGATTTACCTTTTTTTTTTTAAATTAAGTTTCCTGCTTGATTTCCCATTATGTGTCACATAAAAATCAGTTTCATACATTTTTAGAACAATTGGACCACATTTAGGGGTCCCGCAGACACCCCAAAGTTTACTAAAATTGCTAAAATCTGGGACTTTCCACAACACGATACTGTATGTATTTCTTTAAAAACACATAAACCTTTTCATTTTTATGTTAAACAATGACAATAAAGCATTACTAATTTATTTTTTAATTTTATGTAACTCAAAATGTGTTCCTAAAGCCCTACTCTACCCCAGCTTTAGAGCTGTCATTTAATTTATCAGAATCATATATATAAAATAAAATATATTTTAACGAATGGCTTATTGTGAAAAGCGAAGTATTTTAATTAACTGTGGATAAAGAAGCAATATAACAAAAGTATAACAATGCCACAGTTGAATAAATGTAGCAAGGAAACATGCCAAGTTTTTTTTCTGGATATGTTCGCTGGTGATCTTTAACAGCCTGCAGCAAGCTTGCACAGTGCTGAGGATTGTCGGTTAATATTGCAGCATAATCAGTGTTTAATTTTACTCCTCTTTCTGCGTCATCATTCACAACTATAACTATAGGCTACGTACAAACGACTTAAATTCGTTGCAGCCACAATATGAGAACCATGAATCGGGAGAATGCCTAAGGCAATCACATTCCTGATTGAGAAGCGGAAAAAAATAAACCAGGAATCTGGGCCAAGCAAATCCTGATTTCCTAAATGTGGTCCGATTGTTCTGAAAAATTATGAAACTGATTTTTATGTGACACATCATGGCAAAGCAAGCAGGAAACATAAATTTAAAAAAAAGTTAAATCTGAACATCCTAGTTACGGTGCTTGAATATGTTACCGTTCAGTGGGGGTTCTTCTGATTACTATATTTAGGTGTTGCAGTATTTAGGGCAAAATCAATTACTATGTGATGTGCCACTATGTTTAATGCCAGGGATAGTGATTTTACATTTTCATGTGCATTTCCACAGCTAAAAAAATAATCCATGGCAAAGTGTAAAATAAGGATTCAACGAAGTATGATATGGGGTAATTCATGTTTTTATTGTCGTTATACATTTCAATGTGTGCAAAATGGCCCAGAACAAACAATCTTTGTTATTTTTTTGGTTAATATTTACATATTTTTTTAAATTGAGAGAAAAATGCTAAACTGGGAAAATTTAAATGAATATTGTTTCTTGGAAAATTAAATTCAATAATAGAAGTTGAACTTAAATGTCTTTGAACGGGCTATTGCAAACCTGTAATCTAATTAAAATATTGTTCTGTATTTATTAAAATTTATAAACACTCGGTAAAAATATTCAAATCAGTAAACGAGTTGTTTGTTTTAAGTAATTTTCAACCCGGTAATACATTTTGAAAATTGCACTAGTAAGCACAAATCTTCAAGATTACACTAGAATTTATTGCGAAAGCCATGGACAGTACTTCAAAAACTAAAGCTGGGTAAAATAATCTTTTGAACAACTAACTGACTTACTGATTGAGCAGTTCCAATATATCAGGCTTTTCTGTGAAATCTTCTTGAAACGTGGTCAAGACATCTGCTGTTGCCATGTTGAAGTGTGGAAAACTTAACAGTATTTTGTTGGGACTAGCGTTGTCTGCAATATAAAAAAATGTTTTTTTTCTTTTTTCCATTCATTAAATATCAAAACGTTATATAGCTTAAAATCAAAGGAATGTTATCCATACACTACAAACATCATTGTAATGTGGTCAAGACATCTGTTGTTGCCATGTTCAAGTGGGAAAACTTAACAGGGCAGTAGTAATTTAATTATAGGACTAGTATTGGCTGTAAAATGGAAATAAATGTTGTAAGATTTTCTATCGGCACTGGTCTAGAATCCTACCACATTTATTTTGACACTAACGAAATATAACAAGAATACTTGACCCACCCAAACTATAACTCGCACCCTAACCCAAACATTGTTAGCAATATAAACCCTTGAACGAAATGTAGTAGGATTCTAGACCAGCGCCCAAACATCATATGACACAAACTGTTGGCTTTCTTGCTCGGCGAAACAAAAGTATTGCCAGTCACTCATTAACTTTGCAGTGACGAAACACAAACAAAGATGCGGCCATTTTGAAAGTTCCTCTTTGCAGTTTCGTTCTGGGATAGAAAAGTTTAGAAAGCAAAATACTTTAACCGTATGTGTTTTTTTAACAACGTTTATCGAAAATTGCAGTTTAACGTTTTAACAATTTCTTATCGTTTGCATTTGTTGTTTATGTTGGCGGTAAATATGCAATTAACCGTGACGGTTGGAACCAACCATTCGTAACTAAGAATAACATAGTTTAGATTTCTATTTTCAGTTGAAATCTATAAAATACGTACTTTTGCGGAAGTTAGTTCTTCTTAAAATTTTTTCGCTTGATAAAAATTTATTTAAACAACATTTTGAGTAAAAGGTTTTACGTTGCAAAGTTTTTACGTCACCCCGAAGTTGATGTGGTCAAGCAAACGTAACAATAGCATGACGCAACAATGGTTAAGGATTCAGCTTTGTTTTCATAATTGCGATGCTTGCAGCTCATTTATTCAATGTAGTTGTTAAGTAAGCTGTATTACTTTTTGCTTAGTAGCTAATTGTTGGGAATTGAGTTTAACGAAACTAAGATAATTTAGTTCCTGTGATAAACTGACCAAAAGTTAGAATTCGCAAGGTAGTGGTTGTTAAGTATGAAATAAACTTTGTGCTTACTTTATGTTAACTATCTGGCAGTTGACTTTCTGGTCTTTTCTGTTTAGAAACCGTGCTAGGGAAAAGTACTTTGTTGCAGTGTTATTTGCTTGCTGGTTTAGCCTAACAACATAGCTCCTTTGAAGGCATGCAGGTCGACCGCTCCGAGTATACAGCATTTGTATTACGTGATAAGTTGGTAGTCATATCAAAGTTGTTGCGCAATTTGACAGAGCTAGGATTTGTGTTATGTAGAGAAAGGTGTTTTTTTAAGAGATGACGTCAGAAAATTAAGTCAAAACGTGACGCCACAAAAAAGTAATCCGTAGAACACCACAAAGTTTGTTTATTTACTTTTTGGTTATTGAGATTTTTAAGGTTGTGAGGTGTCAGTTTTAATACAAAAGCTGTTAATTACAAAAATTTTGTATATTTCAACAGGTGAGACATGACCACCGTGCTATCTGAACTCCACTAAATCGACACTAAAACAAGCTGTCATTGTAATTTAAGGAGCATACTGTCAGGTCGCTTATAGATTTATTGTACATTCACATAATTCAGTATAGCTCGCTTTTAATAAAATGGCTTACAGCGCAGGAAAAACACGTGTTGCCAGTAAGGAGCGCATCGTTGACTGATTGTTTTGTACAATTCGGATACAACTAACGTTGCAGTAAAAGGGAAAGCGTTGGGGATTAAAACTAGCCAGTTAACGAGCAGGATGCAGGGAACAGGAAATACGCCAGAAAGACTTTAGCACACGCACAACAAACACAGTACTGCAAATAACAAATACAGACGCTGGTTGCTACAATTTCAACATACATCTTTATATCGTTTAAGTTGCCAAAATTTTATTTTCGAAAGTTCAATATGAAGCACCTGGCGTTTTGCTAAAACAACTTTATCTACATCGCAAAGTGAAACAAATTCGCGAGCGTCATATATTTTTATTTTCGTATAGTAGCTAAAGTAGGCGAAAAATACATTTTTAAAGGGAATGGCAGGTGCAGCCCATCCTTCGCTTATTTTTAACCCAACTGGTTTCAGGAAATTGACTGCTATATCGTACTGGCGCCGGTAAGCGAACAAGTGTTTAAATAGCAAGCACTTGGGGACAGAGTGTCGTAGCTTATAGGTGTTGGATACAAAACTGATTTTGTATTGTTAAAGCAACGTACGTGTTAACATTTTGCACCAAATCAAATCATTCTCGAAGGGCGTTGGTATATGTGGTAGTGTCGTCCGCAATACAGTCCACTTAAAGGCGTTAAACGCGATTTTAGTTTCGGTTAACTGTTAATGTTAACCGTTAACATCTCTGGTGGACCGTTGGGATAATCATTCTAACAAAGTTGGTAACATTGTTACACTTTTTTGTTTTGTTTTTGAATACTTCTGTTTTGAGTAATTTTAAGTTTTGTTTTTAAATACTTCTGTTTTGAGTAATTTTAAGTTTTGTTTTTAATGTACTGCAGTTTTGGATGTTTGCGGCTCTGGGTGACCCTTAACCCGAACAACTAGGTTCTCTAAAATAGTGCAGAATAAAATAACCATTTCACCAATACCGTCTAAAAAATTAACATTATTATTATTGACTCTGAGAAGGCAATTTCGTGACGGCTTATTCGAAGATAAATGTTAAAGGCCATGAACGAGAACCCGAAATCGGCCACTGGGTGGGGCTGTGCTGTCTTCCGGCAATTCACGTCAATCATCCCAGGGTCGGTCCATTGTTGAAAATCATATAAAAGCGACAAGCAAAGTGGGAGTCAACTCACTTCAGTAAATAAGCACTTGTAAAATGACAAGCACTAAACCAGCGTGTTTGATATATTGGTTTTGTGTCTTTTTACAAAACTAAATCAATTTTTAAATAAAATACATCAAAAAGTACACCAACAAGGTGTGCGGACGAGTGCACTTAAAGATGCACAAACAACAATAAAACATCAACAAGTTTTCGGCGGTTTTGTAAAAAAAATTGTAAAAGCGGTTAACATAAGCGCACCTGGTGAATCCACCCGATTAGTTCACACATAAAGAAGGGTAAATTCACTTATTTGGGTTAAAAATAGAATATTTTTCTGAGGCAAAAGTACAAAAATTTTCAAAAATTATGTCACATACTAACGTCTTAACGAAGCCTCAAAAACCTGCTGTTCTCGGTCGATCCATTGATTGCGCAAATATAAAATTTAAGCTAAACACATGGAAAAAGGCGACGGCGAAGCATTTGCGCAAAGCGAACATTCGTATATTGCAGGCCAACTTAACCGACACTGCTGTCTGTATTCGGGTCTTTGATGTGTTGAATGTGTGCCTCAAAAATGTTTAATTCACTGCAACAAATGATTAAGGACTATGCGCTACGATTAGGTGACATTTTCGAGGAAATTTAAAAGTATTGTACAAACGTTTTGATTTCGTTGGTTAGTTCATTTCGATATCCTGAATAAAATCACATCTATCTGTATATTTAAATTGTCAGAAAAAATAATTTAGCATAAGCAAAAAACACGTAAATAGCGCAGTACAAAAATCACATTTACAAACCTGTTAACTTCACAAAGTGCTATTAGACGCAAAAAAAACGAAAAATACTAAAACGAGATTCGCGCAAAAAAAAAACGCTAGGTTTTTTGTAATTACATGAAAAAAATTGACAAAAAATATTAACTTTTGGGCATGACCTGTGAAAAGAGAATATATTTTACGCTGTTTCGGTAATATTTTTTCGACCAGAACGCCGTTCTTCACCGTTGTTCCGGCTTTGTTTCACGTTTGGTGGTTCGGGATGATTAAAAAGTGAGGAGCAAATTACTTCGGTTTGATAACTGTTTATATATTGACAAGCATGAAAACAAGCTTACTTGCTGCAATAACATAGTCTGAATTAACTTTAAATTTCATCGTCAGAAACAAAACAAACGCAGCTCAAAATTAGGTGAATAAATCATAAGCTGAAAAGATAGAAAACTAGCAAGTTTACAACGATATAAAACAAAAACTTTGTTTAAAACCTAATATAGATCAATATAAGGCACAATCAGCGATTAGGCAACATAACAGTGGTGTTGACATCTACTTATTTCAGGTAAGGCTTTTTATGACTGGCTAAATACCAATATATTAATATTGGCAACAGCTTGGTTTTGTGAAGCAAATGAGCACTGGACAGTGGACGCTGAACTTTGTGGAATTGGATAAACAAAATAAAAGGCTCTGCGCCATTTAAACTGCAACAATACAAGCGAAGCTATAACACTTATCAGTGTGGAAACAAACGGTCCACTTGTTTTCTTGCAGGTCGTAAACTTCCACCGATTCCTCGCCTTTACTGTGACAACAAGATGTACAACAACGATATAAACATTTTGTAAAACAAAAAGTAGTTATTTAGCGATTGGTAACCTATGGTAAGCCCCATGGTATAAGCATTGATGTCAGAAACAATCGGTTAAATACGTAAAAAAAAACACTTTTTGTCAAATTTCAGTGGGGACCCCCTGGAATTGTTAGGTTGCGTCTAAAACCCCCACAAACCAAATCTGAGCACGTTTGGTTCAGTATTGACCGTGCTACGTCAATTTGAAAATTCAGAAAATTAATTTCTAAAATTAAAAAAAAAAAATTATTCTCCCCCTAAAAAAAACTAGTCATGGTACAAATGTCACATTTCAACAACATTTGTTAGGCTGTTTTGTATGAAAAATGGCTTAAAAATTTAAAATAAAGTAGATGCAGCACACATGACACCGAATGCAATTATGTCTGCGTCTAAGGCGAAAAGCAACTTTTTTTTTTAGTTTTGTTATCTTATTAAGAAAATATATAAAATGATGGAAACGCAACAATAAAAACCATTACAGTGTACCGATTTTATTAATATTTGTAATTTTTATTCATGGTTGTTGGATTACTTTCCATTCGTAATCCTCACCCGCAAATAACATGTAGCTTTCCTTGCAACACACAAGTTGCATGATAGCACCGCCTAACGTTGGTGGGCCGAACTTGAGTCCACGAGTTGCTTCTGGGGTCGTATCGTTCTACTGTTCTTAGCTTATTCCGACCTGGTTAAAAAGCACAATTGGTAAAGTATGGACAAACTTTTTTTTATTTCACCACTTGTTTTGTCGGTTGTTTTCAAAAAACAATCGGGGAAAGAGGCGATATAACGCTAAAAAATTAGAAAAAAAATTCTGAATCGCTCAACTTGAAAATCATATTTTTACAAACCTCAATTGCGGGTGTTCCCTGTTTGTCAGAGTATTTTATGTTTGAGTTATATCACTTTTTTGTCGGTTTGAAACAACTACTGCACAGTTCGAAATGTTTAGATGCCTGTCAACCACAGGTAGAAATTTAAAATGGCGCTTTTCAAACTCATCATATGACAAAAATGTTAAAAATGTATTGCAAAAATTATCCCAGTGAAGTTTCGCGCTAAAGAGATTTTTTTACAAAGTTTATGGAAATAAAATTGTTTATTCTTTCAGCTAATGGCGACGTCATCGGAAAAATATGTTGTTTGTATGATATTTAATTGCATTTTACGCCTTTAATTGAAATCGATGGGCAAAAAAACCTAACCTTAAACAATAAAACATAATATATGTTAACAACATGAGGTAACTAAACTTCTAAACGCTGAAGAAAATTACCGAAAGTTTCGATTTAATCGATTTGAATGTTTGAGCCTATAGCACAGACTTGAAAGTTTTAACTTCATCGATTTTGAAAGTTTGAGCATAGTAATGACGTTTAGTATTCTAATATATAAAAACATCGTCTATCGCTATCGGAGTAAAATGTCAAGTATCGGACATCCACAGTTCAAAGTACAAATTGACCTGATGTGTCGTGATATCTACTTTATTCACTTAACAGTTGTTAGCTGGGCACTGGTGCGCAATATTAAGTTCCCCATTACCTCTTGTGCGTTTTGTTAATTGGGAAACGTTCAGGATTACCGAGAGGGGGTAAACATCCGCCATAACCCAGTGGCCCACGCATAACTTCGTTAATACTTAGTGTGTCGTTATTTTGCAAGTGGGACAACAATGTTAAAAGCTCCAGGGCCTTTCCATATTCATATTGGGATGCTTTTAATTGTGGTTTATGATCAGAATTGCGCAAATGTAACCAACTGATTTTTAGCAACATTCGTATTATTAAATTATAATAATTATATTTCAGACTCTGTTCAAGATAACGTCGTGTCGTCGTCTCTATTTCGGGTAAACTTTAATAAAAAAAACCTTTTCTGCTGTTTTACATGTTTTTTTCGTAAATTTTGGACACAAATCAATGAAAGTAGTTAGTTTTGCGCTTGTTGGATGTCTCGATAAAATATTTATGAGCCTATTAAATGTTTGATCAAGAAGGTAAACAATACAATTACCATTGGAACCGCAAGTTGCGTAAATGTTTCCTTGAAACGCAGCAACTGATAAACTATATCTAGCTTCATTCATGTGTTGAATTGCTGACCACCGATTATCCGAGAACTTCTCACATGAGTTGAGGTTTGAGCCGTTCCATCCACCAATAACATAAAGTGAACCTGGAAAAACAACAAACAAAAACTCAACACAAAAGTTTATTATTGATAAAGATTCACTGTTATCGGCAAGTTTTGACAGATATTTTACTGCACAAGTTATTAAAAGCAACTTAAGAAAACAAACAGGGCAAAATGCTATAAGTTAAGTAATAGACAACTTAAGATGATTGAGTAGCCAGGACTGACAAAACAGTGCAACTCGTGAACCAACCAAGTCTTATTACATGTTGTAGGTTTACATAACACACAAATAAATTGGGATGGTTTAAAATATAACGTTGACAAAGGTTTTAAATCATCCTAGAAAGCCAAAGATATTTTTTTAAACTTAAAGATGTCAAGCAAATGAACTTCCCTAGTAATCTATATTAGATTTACAATACTTCTTAAGTAGGGTCCACTCAGCAGTTTGAGGGAAACAAGCGCAGTTGCCTTAAAAATGCTCTTAATTCGTTGAACGGTTAAGTTGAGTAACTCACCAAATATTGCAACCCCGTAAACATAAAATCGAGAGTATTAATCTGTTAAACCCGAGTTGACAAAGACATAATTCAGCTCCTATACGTGACCGCAACAAACACATGTTTTTATGTTTACGTTACAATGCTTATACGATAGAAAGTTGGCAACACTCGCAAACAGCTGATAGCGATGCGAGGTAAAGTCAACTTTCATCCTTACCTTCAAATTCGACCATTGCGTGGCCACTTCTCGGTTGCATCAAGTCAAGCCCCTTGCTCCAGGAATTGTTGTCGGGGTCGTAGATGATACAAGTTGATAGAGGCCTGCCGTTAAAACCACCGGTGACGTAGATCAAACCTGGGTTCAAAGCAAAAATGTTTATATTAAACGGAACTCTAAAACACAAAACATACGCAAAACATTCGCAAAACATTCGCAGAAACAAGCTCATATATTATACTTGGGCAATTGTTCATATTTCGTCATATTCCGATGGAAAGGTTGACGTTTTTGAACTGAATACATTTTGTGAATAGGCGAAGATAAGAACAAAAAATAAACGTTTGTCACAAAATGGCGAACCTTATAGATTAGTGTTTATCAATAGGATATCGAATTATAATTAATAATTCAATTAGTTCCACAAAAACAAAAGAATTAAAAAAAAGTCACAAAATAAAAAATTTTGGGAACCACTGGTTTAAGCAGACAAAATGCAGGTAGACTTCGTACATTATCGTGGATATTGCAGGTGTAATTATTTTTTAACCAGTTAGAATTGAACTGGTAAATGGTGAATACTCCATTTAACGTGGACAACGCCGAGGTTCTTCTTGTATCTACCAAATTAATAAACCCAAATACTGAGTTAAGAGAGGGTGGCTATGCTGATTAGCCTTTACGAAGTATTGTTATTCTATCAATAAGTGAAGTTATACTTTGTGCGACTTCTCACAATATATAAAAACATAAATTACATTTTAAGTCAGAGGTTTCCAAACTGGGCGACGCGAGACTTTGCCAAATGCGCCGTGAAAGCAGGTGAAAGTTTTTCTATTGCAATATTTTTTAACGTTTAAACACTTTTGTAATTAAAAAGTTGTGCAACACCAAAAGTTACGGCATAGGTTAATAATTATAGGCAGTCACAGTATTTGCTCTTTTTAACTTATTTTATTGTGATATTTAGGTTTGTTTTGTAGAGCATAATTTTGGTATTTGTCAATTTGGCATAAACTGACAACGACCAACACGAAAACACCTTCTACTGTATTTGTAAGTTAACGCACGATTCGTGTGTTTTAAACAACAAACATCTATATTATATATATATACATTTTTTTTATTGTCTATTAGGTAATATAACCTCAATATAATCGTATTGTCAATGTCACAATTGTAGGCTTACTCAATTAAAATCAAATGCTCTATTTAGGCCCATTGTGCAAAGCCAATAAGTTTTTGTAAAACAACAAATAATTTTGCGCGGATTTTTGTGGATAGTATCAGTATGGAGTTAATTAAAAAAAACTAGTTAGGCAAACTATCCAAGGTCAAAGGGACATAGTAGGGCACATTCTGCATTCATTACGGCGCCGCAAGTTTTGATAAGTTTTTAAAGGGCACCGCCAATAAAAAAAAGATTGGCAACCGCTGGTTTAAGTGGTTCATTTAAAAGGGGTTGAAATATATTTAAATATACACTAGCTCTGGGGTTCTGGGTTTAACTTCGAACCCACGGTTTACTTGCAATGTTTGAATCCTCACGACGACGTGAAGTTAAACTTTCAAAAAGGTTTCCGGTAATTTTCTAGAAATGCTATTTAAATCTTGGGGAAAACAATGTTCATATTAAGCTCGTTTACGCAACAGGTTGTACTAGTAAAATGTCTGCGGCGAAACGATTTTTATAATTTACAAAACTTGGAGTGTGCATTTTAATACGGACGTATTGCGGACAGCCACGAGTCGACTAAATAGTGAAACCAGTCTGTAACGTTTCCGTCAATTTTCAATGCCGAAGCGAACGTGCGTATGTTCAACACAGGTTCACTTATTCTTTTAAATAAATAATTTGTTTCTCACCATTTAAAACAGCACAAGCGGCATCACATCGACCTTCTGGCATATCGGCCAAAACTGTCCAAGTTTGTTCGGTGAGGTCGAACATTTGGCAACTTTTTATGCTTTCACCATCTCCTCCAAAGATGAAAACCTTGTTCATAAACTTCACAGCAGTCGCGCCACAAACTGGCAAGATCGGTTGCTGGAAATATACGAACATAAGCTGGGTGAAACGCCACAGACGCGCATTAAAACAAACACACAATCAGGAAATATCATGTATATCAAATTTCAAGGGCTATAACGAAAGCACTCAATAAGCCGAATAACACAAACTTTGTTAAAACAGGCTTAAATGTTTTTGGATAACAAACTACTAGCGGCGACCAAAAGCTTAGTACTGAGATTGATGTTATAGATTTTTTCGTGTTGTAGATGCTTAACCCAACACATTTGATTTTTTTTTTAATTCTCACAAACTTTCGTTACCTGCAACATTATAAAGCTACTATAAATTAAATAAGCCTCGTGAGAAGTCTGGAAGGTATACGACTTTATGTTGTCATGATACAGGTTGCTTTACAGGGGCTTTGTTTAACGCAATTTTACAACAACACCCAAATATTGCTACATCTCGATATGCTGTTTGCTGGCGCCCTTATGCTATAAATGACACCTAAAATAGAAGCGGTTGAAAAATACTCAACATTTGTTTGTGCTGTCAGCGTAAGCCGAGCAAAAAACGCGATAGGGAAAAAGTGGCATAGAATTTTACGGCTAATCATATGTACACAATATGTGCAACTTGTTTAACAAATTCCCATTAAGTTTTGTTATCTGCAAATCGTTTTGTTTCGGTCAAAATTTAATAAATCAATTAAGTGAAGTTTTTAAAAATAGTTTTATACTGCTTAGTTCACTTTGGTTGTTTGGTGTTTTAGTGGAAAGTGAACTTTGTATTTTTAATAATATACATGTTTATATATACACAGTAATTATACACCATTATTTACCGGCAATACTTCTTTTTGCTTAGTCACTACATCAATTAGAACACATTGTTTCTTTGAATTAAAACCTCCAACCATCAGAATTTTTGTTGATTCTGCTTGAGAGTAACACAATTCAAATTATAAATTGAAAAAAAAGCACAAATTAAGAGACAGAGAGAGATGGGTAGCAGTGCACATCTAAATTAGAGAATAAACAAAATCAATATTTATAGAATTTTAAATATATTTCTTTAGATTAGAAAAATATAGAATTAATTATGTTTACTTTATGAAGTCAATATAAGCAACAAATTACCTTTTCAATTCTATATATTCAAACATGGACAATTTTAGATATATTTCTTTAAATGACTACATTTCAAATGCATTACCGCTAAAATTGTGTCAATATTTTGTTTCACAATTAATTAATTATTCGAGTAGCTTTCACATTTACCTTCTTTAAGAGCGACTAAAAAAAAACAAAATTAATGAATCAGATTAACAAACCTAGAGCTATAAAAAAAACATATGTGCAAATACTGGTATATGCTAAACATATATTGTTAGGCATCAGATATACACTTAAATATATTTTGATATACACTTAAAATAACTGCTGATAAACTAATAGTAACCTTGAGCTTTGGATTGGCGACCTTGAAGTTTGGGTTTTAGAAGAAAATTTCTCATCGCATCCATCACAGAACGACAACAAGCAAAATTCTCACGGACAAGAAACTTAAAAGCAAATAACAACATAGTTGCAAGTTAACAATTATTTATACTAAAATAATTCAGCTTTAAAGATGTACGCTAATTTATATGACAAAATCAATGAATTAATTTGATTATAGGCAAAAACTTAGTACTGGTGAATTAGTAGTCAGAACCCGATTAATAAAACATGATCGAATGTGAAATTTGTTTAGAGAAAAAAATGCCAATTTGTTTTTATTTTACCATTAGTTTAGCAAGGTAAAAGAAATACACAACATAAAAGACACAAAAAACTACTGTGTTGTATATTTATAAACAAATTGAAATTTAAAAATGTAGAAAACAAATTGATTTTTTAAAGTTACTGCAGCAGTAATTTTATGCAAACCTAATGAGTTAAGGCAATTGGAATAACTAAACCAACCTCGTCAATAACAGTGGTCTGCAAGAATTCACCAGAAAGAGTTGAAAGGTCAAGTTTAGAGAAAAGGTTCACAAAATGTTCCCTACGACTGGAAAGTTTGAAGTGAACCCATTGAATAATTCCAGTGAAAACAAACTCTCCTTGTTTCTAAATGATAAGAAAAAAACACAACTGTGAAAAAATTAAAAATGCTTGTGCAAGGTTGTTTAAGTATACATATCTGTTAAACACAAACTGGCATTTAGAATATATAGACAAGCTGATGTTAAAATGCACAACAATCCTAAGTCAGCAATACCCGTTTTTAAATCCCATTTTTACTATTTCCAGCATAAATTAAAAAAAAATGTCATACTAAAGTTACCTTGGTATTTTCATGATTGATTATTGCAGACATAGAGTCAAAATTCAGTTGTTTAAAGTCGTCTTGTTGCACAACAGCTTCAAAGTTGTTATGTATCACTTGTTTTGCTCTTTCCTCTATTTCGGTGAGGTGGTATCGCTGAGCATGAGCCAGGATTTCCAAGCAATTATCGACACCCACCATTTGCAAGATGTACTTGGCACAGTTGGATTTAAGAACTATAAGCAACAAATAATAGAAATAGTATTGGAAAATTGTAAATAAATAAATAACCATAAATTGAATATTGGTATGAAACTTAAAAACAGAGACTATTGTTACAAGTTGTACCAGTGTTTCTTAACCTTTTTTACTAGGGGGCGCACCTAAAGATATATGAAAATTTGGCGGCGCACCTTGCGAGCAAAGCTAGCGCAAAATTTTTGAGTTGTAACGGTATTTGCTTAAAATTGCTGAAAAAAAAGCTTTATAGTTGCAAATCTTTGAAGGTTGTCCAGTTTTGAGACCAAAATTGGAACAACATCAACTTCGGAATAAAAGACAGTTAGGAATAGGGCGTAAATAGGACTAATACCAAATAGTCGTAATAATGACAAAATCGGAATCACGCCTAAATGGCCTAAATAAGGCCTATACCACATTTTATCTAACCCCAAACCCCACCCATAACTATCACTAACCTCCCAAATATTTTCAACCCTAACCCAATTCCTAACACCTCCAACTACCCGCCTAAGCCAAAACATGGGCGAAAAATCCAAGACAAAATAGCGGCGCCCAAATGTCGACAGCAAACGGCCAATGCCAGATATGTGGCCCCCAATCATCCCATACCCTTGGTCTTATCTAGACTATTTTAGATCTTATTTTGTTGTGTATACATATATATACAAAATAGGTCTACATTCAATCTGTGTGTAGTCAGCATCCTCATGCAATTCCAATGCATTCTCATTTGTAATCTGCACATCATTAGTGTAAATGCAATTCAAAAGTCTCTCCAGTTGTTCATCTGTCATTTTAATGTTGATCTCGGCAGCAAATTGTTCTTTCATCTGAACAGTAACATATGATCACATAATGTGAATTCATATTATCTGGCTAACGTTATCATTTAGTACACTGGTGGCCAGCGATATCAATGTTCGTGGCCTGCAGAGCATTATTATTGTAATGCGTAGCGTTCAGGGGTTTAATTAAATAAATATAAGTGATTAAGCAAACATGTTTTAATTGTTTCTTTCAGATTACATTTTTCGAGTTAGACTATTGAACAAACCAGTTTTCGATCACTCATCAAATTCGGATTTAGGGGTTTGGCAAGACAGCCATGCTGCTTTTTGTTATGTTTTAGAACAGCGGTTTTTAACCTTAGTCGACTTTATGTAATTGTCCAGTGCCTTGCATAACAAAAATCGAGTAGAAAGTTCACACGAAGCACAAAAAATATAAGTTACACACAATGCAACGGCCATATTGCCAAAACATTATGGATTCGCGCAACTGATAAAGGAATCTGAGTCACCTGACCCAGTCTGTTGCTATAAGAAAGATGTAGGAGATATATGCATTTCTGGGGTTCTGGATTATAAAACTTTTATTTATGTTAGAAAAAATTGTAATATTGAACATATACACAGAGACTTCAAGCTTGAAATGTCTACAAAACAAGCAAAACAAAAAACTAAAAAAAATAATTTGGCGTGAAGAGCAAGAAAAATTTGAAGTAACCTTATTTAAGTTGGTAAAAAATATAATTTGCGAGAAGGCATGGCTTGGTGTCGACCCCTGTGCACACTTTAGATTAACTGTACCGTATTGTACCGAAAAACCTAGTCCAAATGTTTTTGGTCTTTGAATATGAACAATAAAATTGAAAATAATATTGCTACTTTCAACTAAATAGCGATAAAATATAATATTACCATTCTGGAGCTTTTTTTCTAGTTTACTGTGTGACTAAAAGTTAGTGACCTGACTCTTTCCAAAAATTTCAGCTAATATAATGTGGTTAATACATTTTTGTCCAAATCGATAACGTCATTGTAATTTTGACGATAAAACCCTTTATAATGACCTTACAATTAAAATTTGCAAAAAAACGTGATTTTTTCAGCCTATTCGTGCACAAATTCCTGTGTCATTAACTCGATTTCATTTGCAGAAAAGCGCAAAAGCATAGCAGCAGGTTTCCTGGGCTTATGCGTATTATAACGTTGCCTTTTGACAAAATTTAGTGAAGTCAACTTTAAATATTTATTGGCGATCAAAAAAAATCTATATAATGCATGCCTGTAGGTGCATTGCTCTTCAACCGATGTGCACGGTACACCCTAGGGTGCACAAAAATATGGACAGAGTGCACCAGTACGAAAAGTTATCCAAAGGTGTATCACAAACTTTTAGTGAGCCATTAATGTTACATTTGCCAGTAGTTACCGGTTTCTATGAGACAATGGTACTGTAATCGTTGTGAACTAACTTTCTCTTGTATTTAGTTTTTTTGTGTAAAGTTTGAATGCTGTTTTATGATGTGCAACAGTACTCGCAAGCAGCCTGTCGCCATAATCGACCCTCACCGACAATGTGTAAAACTTTGGCAGCTCCACTCGGTTTAATTACCATGATTGTATTAATATGCAAATGATGTTTCATATCGCTTTTTACCTTTTAAGGAAACAGGGTACACGAGTTCGTCACAGCAAATCTAAGGGTTCACCAAACCAAAAAAGGTTAAAGAGCACTGGCTTTGTGTATGTGGCCCGCAAACTATATTTACAAAATATATTTCAATCTTCAAGCACCCTGATTTAGTATATAAAATAACAATGATAATTTTTTTTATGTATTAATAGAAAAGTAAAATATGAAAAAAACATAGCAGGTAGCACAAGAATAAATCTGATTTTGCTGGTTGAAGTAATTATAATTATGGTAACAAATAAGAATCAAATTGGTCCATCTTGAAAGTGCAAGAACTGAAAACATAGCTTTTACAACAAACTTCTTAAGGTAGGAATTAATAAACCTTTAACAGAAAACTATTTACATACTTCAAAATATGTGAATATTACTTCCTTATTAGTTATAACTTACCGGAGTTAAAAACAGTTTACAAAAGAACTCTGACGTAAGGCCAAGCACAACTCTATGAACTGGAAAACATTTGGTTTCCGCCTTGAGCGTTGCATCACAAAATTTCTTTTCAAACTTGCGATCACTTAAAATAGAAATTCAAGAAGGCGATTTGAATAGGTTGCTGAAACATTTACAATTACCAGAGGAGCTATTTTTCATTATGCCTGGTAGCAACAGTTTATATATAGGAATTCTTATTTAAGGCACCTAGCAAACAAGTGAAATGATTCTACATTTTTGCACTTTAGCGAGCCCCTTATAATAGCCAAGAAAGCCAGTTGTTGACTTCTAGACAGAAAATGTTTTTATTCAATGGAATAGCTTTTCACAGAACATAAGCCGTTCTGTTTATTTTTACATTTGACTTAAATTAAGTCAAATCGCTGAAAAGTTAAGTTTTCCGAAGTTTTTGGATAGATTGGATATTAAATTTAGAATATACATCAGGTTCAAAATAGATTTATTCATTACTGGTTATTTCATAACAGTCACAGTGATAAGTTATGCAGCTTAGAAACCATAAACTAAAAAAAAACTAATACTGAACATTTGATCCAATATGTTCAGCTGGGTTATATTAGACTGTGAATATTGGGGTTGCTCAAAGTGGAATACTGGAACAAAAAAACAAAGGTCGACATATTTGAACCCTAAACCTTTCTTTATTTCAGGCAAGAATGACAGAGTTGTTGTCGTAATGCATGTTTAAGTAGGAGGTGGTTACTGTGCTTTCTATAATATGCTTAAATGGCAAGTGGGTGCAATTGCTTGGCCTTTTTGTTCAACAGTTACGGTTAGGGATGTTCAGATTTAACTTTTTTTTGAAAAATTAAGTTTCCTGCTTGATTTCCCATTATGTGTCACATAAAAATCAGTTTCATACATTTTTAGAACAATTGGACCACATTTAGGGGTCCCGCAGACACCCCAAAGTTTACTAAAATTGCTAAAATCTGGGACTTTCCACAACACGATACTGTATGTATTTCTTTAAAAACGCAGAAACCTTTTCATTTTTATGTTAAACAATGACAATAAAGCATTACTAATTTATTTTTTATTTTATGTAACTCAAAAATTTTATGTAACTGTTCTTAAAGCCCTACTCTACCCCAGCTTTAGAGCTGTCATTTAATTTATCAGATTCATATATATACAATAAAATATATTTTAACGAATGGCTTATTGTGAAAAGCGAAGTATTTTAATTAACTGTGGATAAAGAAGCAATATAACAAAAGTATAACAATGCCACAGTTGAATAAATGTAGCAAGGAAACATGCCAAGTTTTTTTTCTGGATATGTTCGCCGGTGATCTTTAACAGCCTGCAGCAAGCTTGCACAGTGCTGAGGATTGTCGGTTAATATTGCAGCATAGTCAGTGTTTAATTTTACCCCTCTTTCTGCGTCATCATTCACAACTATAACTAAAGGCTACGTACAAATGATTATAGGCTACGTACAAATGAATTCGTTGTAGCCACAATATGAGAACCATGAATCGGGAGAATGCCTAAGGAAATCACATTCCTGATTGAGAAGCGGAAAAAAATAAACCAGGGATCTGGGCCAAGCAAATCCTGATTTCCTAAATGTGGTCCGATTGTTCTAAAAATTATGAAACTGATTTCTATGTGACACATCATGGTGAGGCAAGCAGGAAACATAAATTAAAAAAAAAGTTAAATTTGAACATCCTAGTTACGGTGCTTGAATATGTTACCGTTCAGTGGGGGTTCTTCTGATTACTATATTTAGGTGTTGCAGTATTTAGGGCAAAATCAATTACTACGTGATGTGCCACTATGTTTAATGCCAGGGATAGTGATTTTACATTATCATGTGCATTTCCACAGCTAAAAAACTAATCCAAGGCAAAGTGTGAAATAAGGATTCAACGAAGTATGATATGGGGTGAATCATGTTTTTATTGTCGTTATACATTTCAATGTCTGCAAAATTGTACAGAACAAATATTGTTTGCTATTTTTTTAGTTAATTGAAACTTGTTTTTTTTTTTAAATTGTAACAAAAATGCTAAACTGGGAAAATTTAAATGAATATTATTTCTTGGAAAATTAAATCCAATAATAGAAGTTGAACTTAAATGTCTTTGAACGGGTATTGCAAACCTGCAATCTAATTAAAATATCGTTCTGTATTTATTAAAATTTATAAACACTTGGTAAAAATATTCAAATCAGTAAACGAGTTGTTTGTTTTAAGTTATTTTCAACCCGGTAATACATTTTGAAACTTGCACTAGTAAGCACAAATCTTTAAGATTACACTAGAATTTATTGCAAAAGCTGTGAACTGTAGTTGAAAAACTAACGTTTGGCAAAAAGGCAAGCTGGGTAAACTGATCTTTTGAACAACTAACTGACTTACTGATTGAGCAGTTCCAATATATCAGGCTTTTCTGTGAAATCTTCTTGAAATGTTGTCAAGACATCTGCTGTCGCCATGTTGAAGTGTGAAAACTAGTAGTACTTTAATTATGGGCTAGTGTTGGCTGCAATACAATAAATTGTTGTAAGATTTTCTATTCATCAAATTTTATTTAACGTTAAAAGTATGGTACAGCTTACAAGCAACTTAACGCTATGTAAAATGAACAAACATCGGCTGGTCTAAAACCACATTTATTTTAACACTAACGAAACGAGTTGTCAAATTTGAAATTGCAAAGAAGGCATGAATATGTAAGAATAAATAATAAGAATACTAAACCCGAACATTGTTAGTAATATAAACCCTTGGACGAAATGTGTTAGGATTCTAGGCCAACGCCCAAACATCATATCACACAAACTGTTGGCTTTCTTGCTCGGTGAAACAAAAGTATTGTCAGTCACTCATTAACTTTGCAGTGACGAAACACAAACAAAGATGCGGCCATTTTGAAAGTTTAGTTCCTCTTTGCAGTTTCGTTCTGGGGAATACAATAGAGGCATAGAAAGTTTATGAAAAAAACTAACTTAACCGCATCTCTTTTACCAGTTTTGACAAAATGTTGCAGAAAAATTGCAATTATGGTTTATAAATAAATTCTTTTAGCTTCGGTGCATTTTTTGCATTTGTTGTTTATATTGGCGGTACATATGCATTTAACCGTGGCGGTTGTAACCAGCCATCCGTGACCAACAATAACAACAAGGAAATGTTTTTGCTTAGATTTCTATTTTTATTTGGAATTCAGCATAAAATGTGTTCGTTTGCACAGGTGTAACTATTCTAAACAGATGAATTGATTATGCTCTAGTCTTTAAAAACAACATTTTGCATGAAAAGTTTTGCGTCGCAAAGTTTTTCATGGGATTTCCCCTGAGTTAAGAACAGAAAAACCAAATGCTTGAACTGGTTTTGCTGAGTCGATTTATTTCATTTACGTCTGAGAAAGCTTTTAGTTTTATGGTAAGTGTTTTGGTGAACAATATAGAATTTACAAGACTGCATTTTTAAGTGAATGTTGTATTAGGCATGGGCTTCAGTGGAATCCGCTGGAAATTCAAATGGAAGTAAAAAGAGATTTTGCGAATCAAAAATTTTAAAAAGTAATTCAAAAACAAAAACGGATTTAAACCAACCAAAAACTGCCCCAGGCCACAAACAAGCCAGAAAAAAGGCAGAGTGCTGCATTGGCACATAAAAATAAGTGTTTTGCGAACATGCGTTTTTCCGCTGCGCGCAAATGTTTTCCGTGGACACAACATAGAAAGAAAACCTATTCTACATGCTCACCAGTTTTTGCCATTTCTAGAAATATATTTTTTGCACGATTTATTTTCGACTGTTATAGGCTGGCGCAGGGCCGGGAACCTATGGCTCGCGATCCATATATGGCTCTTTTTGTGACGCCATATGGCTCTTTTGATGAACGAATCTTGCTTGCAGATAAATGTAAGAAATCATTTCTCAGCATGATTTAAATAAAACTGCACACGGCCACGACCGCTTTCCTAACTTTATTTTTCCTTTTCAACACAAGCAGTAGTAAATTTTTTGCGCGAATTCTGTCTGTATTTTCGGGTCTGTTATCCCGTTTGATGGAATCTCTTTATATCCAAAAGGCCTTTACTGCTCTTCCGACGGAGCTCCGTAATTTATTTGTTCGTGCTGATGTGCTGTTTTCTAAACGAGAACTAAATAAAGGTCCCTCTTCAAATTACTATTTTTCCAACCTATAACTAGGCCTAGATGTTAAAAAGTGTTATCTGTCTCTCACAGAAATACAACCAAGAATAATTGGATTTTATGACTCCCTTAGCTACAAAGGTTCCCGACCCCTGGGCTAGCGCCCGACTTTTCACAATGTTATTGTAGTATTCCTTAACCCCAGAAGTTCAAAATTGAGTCGCTGTTTGATAAGGTTTTGTTGGCGACTGCAGAAGTTGACATTGTTAGGTTTATTGAGATGTCCTGGACCGGCGACAACAAATCTAACAACGGCCTCTAACTTTTACAACAAAAGTCTGCATACAAAAATTGTTCCACTGCGAAATGGCATGCTGAATCTTTAATAATGTCTTAAATAATTTCTTTAGAAATTAGTTAACCTATATTATATGTTGAAAGCACAAACCGAGCACGTTGAGCGAACCTTAGTGGCATGAAGCCCAGAACCCCCAACATTTTTTCATTTGGAAACCAACATTTTTTTTATATTAAATTTTTTGCTTTTTGTTATTTGTCCTCCTTAGTATATATGCCTTAAATTTTTTAGTGTATACTTCCTTGTGCAGTATGTGATTTAGATTCTTTGCGACCACTAATTGCTTCCTGTTGTTGAATCATGTTAAATCTGATTAGGTAATGTGTTGTTTTTTTGTACAGCCTGATTCAGACACAGAAGGCTCAACTTACAGCAAACAAACTGATAGCAACAGATGCGCACCTAAATCCCAAACAGTTATAAAAGTTAACTTTAAAATGCCAGCAAATAGCGTACAACTTTACAGCAGCTAACGGAAACCAGGTTTTTGTGCGTGGTGCGTTGAAAAGCGCATTTTATCGGTAGTATAATTTAATTAAGTTTTCCGCTGGTAAGCGCGAATAAAGCAACTCAGGCAACGACTTTAATAGGTTTATAGATTTTTTTCCAAATATCAGTCAAAATCGACCATTTTTTTAAGTTTTGCTATGTTGCCGAATAACCGGAACTATAGAAAAAATTCCCGGGAGTCGTGATTGCTAATTTGCAGGAAATCCCGGGAATTTCCCGTCGAAACATTCCCGGATAGGAACCCTATGTTAGACTTTACGTTGTCATAATACAGGTTGTTTTACATTGGTTTTTATTATTGCAATTTTACAACAACAACCGAAAATCGTGGTTTGGTGGAAAGTAAACGTTGTATTGTTACCAATATACATGTTTATATATATACAAGTAATTATACACCATTATTTACCGCCAATACTTTTCTTTGCTTAGTTTAAGGTTTTTAAAAATTAATAAAAAAATATTAAAAGACGATCTTTTTCAAATATCTCATCTATCAAAAAAATTTTGCAAATGCATTCGGATTTAGAGGTCGTGTGTCACTTAGTCAAAACACATGTATTAAAAATACTAGATCTGTATGGCAGTATCTCGCTAGAGCAGCAGCATGTTTTTTAAAAGTAGTTCTGGATTTGTATAGAAGTCATCGAAATAAACTAATTAAGTACTGCAATAAAACTTGCGTGTGCGATTACGCGAACATAGCCTAAAAAGTAAAAATGGAAAACATTTATTTTATCTTATGTTGGTTGCAGCCGATAGCAGTACCCCTTTCCCTCAACAACGACACCTATATCGCAGTTGACTTTTTGGGGGTCAATTTTTTTCGAGAGTGAGAGTTAATCTTTGAATTTAGATCCATTATCGGGATATTTACATGATTTTTTACATACCTTTTTTATTTATAGTTTAACAGCATTGATTCTATTGATAGAATAATGGTGAACGATGTACTTGCAATGGTTTAGGAATAAAGCCTACAAGTAATCCGTTGTCAGTTAGCGGTTGCATACCGTTTCTCGACGTATTGGTGGGACGTTTGGCGAATGGGCAGGTGAAAACACAGGTGTACCGTAAACCGACGAACACGGACAGGGTCTTGCACTTCACATCTCGTGCGGTCGTGCATACCTTGATAATCGAGCCAGACGCCTCACAAGCGATCCGACGGACCTGGTCCACGAGTTATCGTACGTACGCGCAGCTCTACGCCGTAATGGGTACCCCAAGTGGATACTAAAATAATCTCGTCGTAAATCAGAGACTCGACGCCAAACGGATGGATTAGTAGTTTTACCGTATATTCCAAATGTAACAGAGGTCGTCCAGCGCATGTTACGCGATTTTGGTTTAACAGTGGCGGTAACACCATATCAGACCCTGGGCAGGATGATTTCCCGACCCAAAGACCCCGTGGATATATTTGACACAAAGGGGGTGGTTTATTGTATTCCCTGTGCAGAATGTTCCGCAGTGTACATTGGGGAAACGGGACGAGCATTTAATACGAGAAGGAAAGAACATCAACGAGATGTCCGGCAACATGATGCGTCCAAATCTGCTTTGTCCAGTCACGCGACAAAGCAACGTCATGACATCGACTTTGGAGGTGCTTCGATTGTAACTAGAGAAGGAGATTACCACCGCCGTGTCTTCTTGGAATCCTGGGCGATACACACTCATTCTAACACCACGAACGTTAAGCAAGATACATTTCTTGCACCTTCCTATCAATTTTTGCGCAGTAGCGGCCATTAGAAGGCTGCAGCCGGTTTTCACGTTTTCACGTTATTCGCGCCTTGTTTTCTTTTTCTTTTTTCTCTTTCGCCTCGTTTTGCCACCTTGTTTTTTCGTCGTTTTTCTTCACTGTATATATACCTCTGCAAGGTTACAAGTTTATATGCCCTGATGAAGATTACCTGGATAGGTTATCGAAACGTCGGTACAGAATAAATTATTGTCGGAAGAACCCTCTTTATAATTGAATTAAATTGATTGAGAATCTAACATGGCCTAATAAGTGCTCGTTGGCCGAATCTGTTTCACTTTTGTGGGATTATTTTTTTTACCAAATTTCGTTCTAGCTATTTCAACTGTATGAAATGCAACTTCTAAGTACGTTGCATTATAACCGCAGCACTTTGCAAATGCAAGCCCGTGATACAAATACACGAAAATCTGAACTAGCAAGATTTTTACCAAGATTTTCGCAGGGGCAATGGTTTTATTCAGTGCCTCGAGAGATTGCAAAGTGTGCTGAGAAACTTTTTGTAATTTCGGATTGTAGAGTACTTGCATTACCAATAGGCATACACGTAAGCACTATCCATTACTAATAAATAATATTGAGACATTTAGATTTAGTTTGTCGTGTGTTAAGGGCGATTGTAAAATTACTCTATTGTTGTTCAGTCAAGTGTGCCGCGAAATATTTACGAGTTTTTAGTTTTTAGTGTGCCACGAGCCAAAAAAATTGCGAACCACACCACTGGTCTTAATCCTAAAGCCAAATACGCTTGCGCTTTTTAATTTAAGGAACGTACAGTTATCATTACAGTACAATCGTGCCAGCCTCAAGGCGCCGTGTAGCGTTTTAACTTTTTCTTTGTGACCATATAGCCAAGAACCATGTAACTATAAACTCTTTTACAACATCAAATTTGTTTAAAAGTATTTAACTAGCAATAAAACTTAAAGTTTGAAAACCTGAGTAAAACCAGGATCAGACATTTTTTAAAGGAAGCATTTTTTTATATTCCGCTTATACTGGCATCGTGATGAATAGGTAAGGTCTGATGCTAACTCGGGTGAGTTTAATTATTTATATACGCGTCAGCGGAACAGTGATCGACGAGCAGAAACCTGCTGCTAATGATTTTGGATTTCATATAGGTGCGCCTTTTCACAGTATCTACTAATACTTCTTTGTCGTTTGTGCAAATCTTAAACGTCTTTGCAATATGGCAATTATATAACAATTAACGCCTATGTGAGTTTGCGAACAGGATAACGTCAATGTATGTCTTTTTGCGCTTCTTGCAAACTTTTTATGTGGCTTGGGACCATTTAGCAGGGTAGCAACAGCATATAATTGATTGCAAAGGTATATATAGATCAGACGTTGTTTCTCTTAGGCGGAAATACGCCGAACTAAGACCAAACATTGCCAGAACAATACCAGAATAACCAATTTTCAGTATCAAAAACACATTTATTACTAATTTATTCGTTCACTGGCTGCTTCCGAGAAGGCTTCTGGAATTATACTTCTAAGGCAGCGATAGGTAATTATTGTGAACGAGGGGTGACGCTAAAAAGCTTTGGCGGGCCGGATTAAAAAGCGGATTTAAAATACACATAATTTGAATTGTGATTCATTTGTAAAGGTAGTTATTAATATTTTAGTTTTGACAAGCTGGAAAAAACACGAAGGTTGAATTAAATTGCTTTGCGGGCCGCTTTGCTAGGTCTGTTCCAACCTGGTTTAACCAGTTTTAAACGAATAAAGACATTTTTATTGCATGGCGAGATCGCCTAAACCTCTATCATATATATAGCTGCATTTTGTTCTTTTTAAGATTACTTGAGTTATAAAGTGCCTTGCGAAGGCACATCTGAGCCAGTCTTTTTTGTTCAGCATTTCTAAACGAATCATTAACCATCCCTGTTTACCGCTATATCACTAACTCAAACAAAAATTCCGCATCGTTATATTGTTCGTTCTTTTACAAGAAATTCTCGCTCATTTTTATTTACGTTTAACGAGAAAAGCGCCGACTCCTATTTCCTTTATTTTTTGTTTTGCTCGGAAAACTGGTGAAGGTAGTTTTAATAAATTTTGGGAATTTTCCGTCTTCGTATAGAAAATAAATTATATACTAGAAAAAATACCCGGCGTTGCCTAGGTTAGGCTAAATATAGTACTTATCAGTTTAATTGGTAAACAACAATAACCACGATTATCTACGAAGTCTACCTGAATTTTTTTCAGGTTAAACAAAATAAAGCTATCCACCATGGTGTGGGCTCTTTATCACTATTGAACATTACGTTGTAACATGTTAAACTGCTAGCCTCATGTTATAGCCCACGATAATGAAAGATAAATGCTAAATCAGCATATACCCAAAAAGTACTGTTACGAAATGTGGTAATCAGCATACAGCGTAAGATCTTCGTAGGAAACGTAAACAATGCAAACTTTATTTGAAATGTCATAACAAATTTACTTGTGCCTAAACGTTTGCACTGCGCGCCACTAAATAGAAATTGCAAATCATGTGATGTGTTTTAAACCATGTCATATTGTGTGTCTAAAATCTGTACCGAAATGCTTCCCTACAATTAGAGTAACACTCCACAGGTTGTGTGAAGGCGGCAGTAATGGAATGGCGTGTTTACGTATGCGACTTATCTGCGTGGGTCTAAAAATTCAACTGTTTGTCTCTGTAAATTCCCAGTAAACTTTGCATATGTTTAAAACAGTGTAAAAATAAAATATGAACGTTTAACCTAAAAACAGTTTTGTGTCTGAAATAGATCACTAAAGGCAAGGCGCGAATGACCAATTTAATCACTACTCACGAGTTGTCAGCATTGTTGTATAACCTTCCAGGGGCGGGCAACATACGGCCGCGGCGTTTTTTTTGAGCGGCCCGTAGAAAGTTTCCGGTCTTACGTGTAATTGCGGCCCAGGGCCACAGTCTACCGCAATCCCCACTACTTGCTTACTACGTTAATAGTGACTGCTAGTAGTTTTTTGCTTTATTTGTGTTTTTAGATTCTTTGTTTAGGCCTTACAAATTAAATTTAGAATCTAAAAAAATATTTTTCCATGGATTTTGCCGACAAAAATAAAGTTGACAAAGATGGTCGCGAATTTAACAATAATAAACAACAAAAATACGATTTATTTCTTGTACAGGTGAAAACTACACGATTAAGGTTGGATTCGGGAATCCGGCCACCAAGTTCTTCATTTTAGCATCTCAGGCCCGCGGACTGGAGAAGTTGCCCGCCCTCAATTTAATCACTATTTCACATGTTACCAGCATAATATAAGCTTGCTGAATCCACATGATATATAGCACATGACAAACCAAATTGTAACGTTGTGCGTTTTTAAATGGAGCTGCTCAACGCACAACCTTGACGTAAAGGAAACAGCTGCAATAAACCCAATATTTTACGAACACTGCCTAGCATCTAAATCGCATAGTAAAAACAAAATTTAAATTCGTCCTATTTTTATCTTCGTATAGTTAAACTAGGCAAAAAAATTAGTTTGTGGGGAAATGGCCTGGTGCTCTTCACATAAGTAAACTCCATAAAAGATTCCTAGGGTCGAAGGCAGGGGCTGTAAGCTATCGCTGCAATTTTGCATTAAGGTTGTAAAATGCAGTTGAAAGTAAAATACGTGTACAATATTACTTTATCAGTATTCGAAAATTAAAATACGTGTACAGTTTCACTGGGAAAAAACAGGAAATTTGCTCGTTAACAAACTTACCACTTATTTCAGTACAATATTAGGATTAGAAAAGTAAAATAAGTCAGCAATTTTACTGTGAAAAAAAACAGGAAATTAGCTTTATTATTACAGTATAATATCAGGGTTCAAACAATATCACTGCGAAAAAAACAGGAAATTTGCTCGTTAACGAACAGACTTATCACTAAAGTACAATATCAGGGTTCGAAAAGTAAAATACGTGTACAATATTACTGGGGAAAAAAGCAGGAAATTTGCTTGTTAACCAACAGACATGGAAGTACCGAAGTTGAATGGTGGTTAAGGTCGGAAAATCTTGTAGAAATCTGCGTAAAAGAAGTAATAAAAATCAGTCTGGATTCCAGCAATAGTGATATTAACCAGCACAATTTGCTTTAATGCCTATACGTTTGACTTGTTCATTGGAAGGGGGATTCTGTAGCATTTAACATGCAGTTTTACTCAATATTGCCTAATTTGACGTCACTATACACGTGACCGTTGTTCACTGACGCGTGGCTAACGCCAAATTTTCCGCTTTCAACGTTTCGCATTTATTCGATTTTTTGCTTTTTAATACGTCTCACTGATTAGCGGCTCGAATCACTGCTTCGTTACATCGTTGTGTTTCTAAAATTTGTGAATATACTCAACGGACAATTATCTACTGAGTGAAGTGACTTTGTCTAGATTTTCAAGAAGTTTAAGGACAGGTATTCTAGCGGCCTGCTCCTTTGGAGTCTGATACAAGGACGCGCAAAACACTTCGGCAGCTGTCGGCTCTTGAATAAAGGGTCAGCGCATTCTTATTGCGCTACAGTAAAATAAGTTTTATTTGACTAAAACAAAAAGGCCGAAAACAAATACAAACTTGCCTTGATGAAATAAAAGGGATGCGGAGCGGGATATGCACCCCTCATCTGCCATTTGTGCTGTTGTAAGGTTTTGCGGCAGGGTGTTGAGGACTTGTTGAACGGGCCACAAACTAGAGACATAGTGTACTTTATAAAAAAATATTCTTAGATTTGCTGGTTAGTAAATTCATACAAATTGCAACATACCATTTCGCGATGTTAACCTTTTCGTAGCTCCTTATTGTTATCGCACAAGGACATTTTGTTAGTTTGTTTATTGCTTGTTTCCAATGGTTCGTCTCGCAAAAGGATCGTCATTGATTGGAATATAAGTTATAACATTAAAACACCACACTATACTACTTTTACTCTTAAATGTTAAAATCTCGCTCAGTAAGACGTTGCATCAATTCACACACACACACAAACTACACCGCTTCCAATTTATACAGTGGGGCCAGTCTAGGATGCCACCCGGAAATATCTCGAGCCCCAAATACCACCCTTGGAAGTTCTTACCCAACCCTTGGCCCCACTTCAACACAACAGACCACACAACAACAAATCGACCAACCAAGACAAATGCACAACAAAAACCTTCAACAACGGATGTTATCTAAAACTTTTCGAATGAAATGCTTCTAATAACTATAGAGGGAAGAAAGTAACAGCCGTGTCTTGGTAACAGCCTCTGAAATTGCTCTTCTGTTTTGTATGACTCTAAATCTGCGTCAATAAAACAACTCTAAATCTGCGTCAATAAAACAAGTTACATTAAGGATACTTGGCATATAATATTGCATCAAGAACATACGAGGGTATTACACATACTAGAGTGCAACATACGAAGGAATGTAGGATTTGAACTGTTATCCGTAATCAACCATCAAATATTGGTCTTTTCTCGAGAGTTGCAGTAGAACAGGTAAATAGTGTTCTTTGAACCAAAATAAACGGGTTTGAATTTGCGTTAACTCTCACAATTTTCTTATAACTCAACAAATCACCTTTTGGCCTAAACGAAAATCCAATAGGATGTCGTCCATTTATCGCTGGGGTAATTAGGGCTTGGATTTTTATCATTAACGGTTGACCTAAAAGAAAAAGTAGGTTGGTGGGTATATTAAAAGCACCTTGTAGAAGTTTTACCCAATTTCCTAACAATTTTATAACCTAACCTTATTCAGCTCACCCCTGGGGAATACCCGGAAGTTAGGGGAGAATTATCGCTTGAAGGTCAGGAATCACAATTACAAGTTTTGGTGATTTAACTTTTTTTTTTTAAATGTTATAAAAACCATAAACAACTTGAAAAACTTGTGCGAGGTTCAAACTTAAAAAAGCACAGAAGTGAAAAAGTATAAACAAACAGGCATGCTATATTGTTTACGTCACTCACAATCATTTTTTACAAGTTTTTTTCCAATGGGACGATTCCGTTTGAGTTTCCCAGAAGGGACCAACATTTGGTCTAAAAAGATAACAAAAATATAACATTTTAAAGTTACCCCGAATTAAAATCTGGAAAAAAAAATGCTAGACTTGGGGTGCAGGTTGAAAAATCAAAATGCTACAGGATCCATCAGTAGCAAAACAGCGCCTAAAAGACAAAAAATCGCGGTTACCCAACCCCTCCTATATAACAATCAGCTTTAGCATAGAATTCTGATGAAGCTAGTAAGTGTGCCTAAAAATTCCAGGCCATTGTTTCCCTCCTTTTTCAAGCGGCGACCTGGCTCAAATGCAAAACTGGATTATTTATCACAAAAAGCTACAAATCAGCTATAGCATAGAATTCGACAAGGTGAAAAATCTTGCCAATTACCGTGTTAGTGTATTATACATGTTATCAAGTTGGCATTTTGGATAGTGTGAAATTCTCGGAGTCTAAATGTAAACTATTAGGAAACTTTTACAAAATGCAAAAAGGACACTCGTAACAAAATTACGTTATTTTTATAATACTAGAACATGTGGTGGCAGTGGCCATTTTTACGTGTTTAATTAATCGATTTAAGTAATTAACGAACAACAAAAACATGCGCCCTTTATTATTTCTTGTCTAATTATCAAAATTGTCATAACGCATCCTTAGCAAAAACATCCTGTTGTATATTTATCAAATATTTTAAGATTTGTCATTTTTTTTACGCCTTTTTCCAAACACTCGCTGTCATTATGAGAACAAAGCATTCGGCTGTTTCACACATGAATAATGTTATATCGTGACGCATATCCTTCCTTATATTGTACTAAAAAGTATGACCTTAAAAATCCCGCGTTGAGAATTGGCACATAAGCCGCATCTCAAAACAATGATTGAAATTGTGTTTACAGTTAGAAGCCGCTTTTCGTGTACTAATATGGTCAGATTCTAACTTCCTTGTAGGAGATAAGTTGAGAGAGAAAGGCGATAAGCCAACACCCGTGTGACGAAATTAATATTAGATAATGTAACAATTTGCCGTGTCATTGCTGCGTCATAATCTTTTTCTCGCACAGAAAATTTCTCTTCTAAGTTTTGTGTATAAAAAGGATTGGTTACAAAAATAAAATGTCCAGTTATCAGGATCAATTTACAAGTTGTTCTGCTGTTGAACCAGTCCAGTTATCAGGATCAATTTACAAGTTGTTCTGCTGTTGAACCAGTCCAGTTCTCAGGATCAGCTTGCCGGCATCAGCCGGTTTGCCCATAATAGCCAACACAAACTGTGTGGAATTGTAATCAGACAACAGCAATACTTATTGAAGCAATAGCGAGGTTGATTGCCGAGGCAAATTAGTTTAATGAGACTTGCAATTCAAACACCCCTGCTTCAAATTGATGCCCGCGAGTGAGGAACGAACCACCTGCAAACTACTTTCCCAAGAAGACTGAAGAAACGAAGCTCAAAAAAAAAATATGTGCCTAAATCTGTATGGACCACCTACAAACGGCCGCCTAAAAACTGTCATGTTTGGAACTTGCAAGAAGCCAGCTTTAGAAGAAATTAATCTCATCGAAAGATACGTGAAAAGACGCTCCATATCGTCAGCAAAGCATTTGCTTGGATTACGGAACACTAAATACAAACAAGCGTTGCCGATGAAAGACATCACCACCGTTTGGAATCATGGAAAACGAAACCGAATTATGGATTTCACAATAACTGATTCTGCCTAGTTTATCAGGTGAAAAATCTATTATACTTTTAATATATATGTATAATTATTAAAATACCGACCGAAAGGTCTGTAAATTGTTTTTATGCGACTGTTTATCAAACCATTATGTATCGCATTTTGCAAATTATGTATAGTCTATATCTATGAAATCTAAGCTTAAACGTCGATTGCACGATCTTTTGATAAATTTTAAAAGAGCTTAATTTATGTGCTTGGAGCTCAATAGTTTGAAATCAAAGCGTTAAACTTGTGAATCACGACTTAATTTTGTTGCGCACGAAATAATTTTGTGTTAAATTTCCGAATTCTTTTAAACAATTGGTACGTTTTGGGTTTTTGTCTGTTTTTCTCTCATCACCCAGCCGCGTTTACACACGAGTTTAAATACCTCGTATCAAAAAGCATAATGATTTATCCACACGTGAAACATTAGCTTTCAAATCACAACTTTATGAACACCCCATTTCCTGCCTTTTGTTGAAAGCAATAGTGAATAAGCAGCAACTTTAAAGCGTATTTTCTTGTGATGCGTCGTTATTTTAAAACTTACATTGAACGAATTGTGCAAACTAAAATATGCAAATTTTTAAGGAAATGTTGCTCAATGTTAAAAATCAATAGAATTTAATTTTGTATTGAATCGCAAAGAGATGTGTAATGTGAGTAATTATGTATTGTAATGAATTGCAATTTGTGTGAATTTGAAATGTAACCTAAAGCGCCTATATATATATAAAAAAAAATTCAATAATGAAAAAACCAAAAAGAAAAATTGATATATATAAAGACTAAAGAATATATTCGCAATCAAAGTGTAAGTGTGTGTTTGAATGGCCTAAATTGCCACAGTGTACTCCCCAATATTTGGACAACATATCTGCCGAAAATTATTTTAATTTTCAGAAACAAACACAAACAAGCGTTGGGCGCTGCAGAGATCAAACGCAAGGCGCGGATCGGTTTTCAAAAGAACACCGAACGGGGTTTTCCCCAGATGCTTCACAAATTTCGACGGCAAAAGCGAAACAGCACTGCTCTGTCATGGCGAACATTGAGTTCGAACAGCAAGCAAACGATGTTTCAAACAATCAGCGAATGCTGAAGTCAAGATGCGAACATTGAGTTCGAACAGCAAGCAAACGATGTTTCAAGCAATCAGCAAATGCTGACGTCAAGATCATCGTTGCAACACAAAAGAAGCGTGCCACCTGGCACACAAGAACAATGAAACAAATGTCGAAGAAGCATGAATTGAAGCATAAAAAACAATCGCGCAAACGCGTTCAATGATCGGACAATTCGCGACCAACGCTCCACGAGCATTCCACAAACAAAAAAACATAACAACACAAACAAGGAAACAAACAGCCAGGGCTTTATATGCACCCTGGCCAAAAATTTAGCGGCCGAGTATCTGTGGTGGCAGTGGCCATTTTTACGTGTTTAATTAATCGATTTAAGTAATTAACGAACAACAAAAACATGCGCCCTTTATTATTTCTTGTCTAATTATCAAAATTGTCATAACGCATCCTTAGCAAAAACATCCTGTTGTATATTTATCAAATATTTTAAGATTTGTCATTTTTTTTACGCCTTTTTCCAAACACTCGCTGTCATTATGAGAACAAAGCATTCGGCTGTTTCACACATGAATAATGTTATATCGTGACGCATATCCTTCCTTATATTGTACTAAAAAGTATGACCTTAAAAATCCCGCGTTGAGAATTGGCACATAAGCCGCATCTCAAAACAATGATTGAAATTGTGTTTACAGTTAGAAGCCGCTTTTCGTGTACTAATATGGTCAGATTCTAACTTCCTTGTAGGAGATAAGTTGAGAGAGAAAGGCGATAAGCCAACACCCGTGTGACGAAATTAATATTAGATAATGTAACAATTTGCCGTGTCATTGCTGCGTCATAATCTTTTTCTCGCACAGAAAATTTCTCTTCTAAGTTTTGTGTATAAAAAGGATTGGTTACAAAAATAAAATGTCCAGTTATCAGGATCAATTTACAAGTTGTTCTGCTGTTGAACCAGTCCAGTTATCAGGATCAATTTACAAGTTGTTCTGCTGTTGAACCAGTCCAGTTCTCAGGATCAGCTTGCCGGCATCAGCCGGTTTGCCCATAATAGCCAACACAAACTGTGTGGAATTGTAATCAGACAACAGCAATACTTATTGAAGCAATAGCGAGGTTGATTGCCGAGGCAAATTAGTTTAATGAGACTTGTAATTCAAACACCCCTGCTTCAAACATATATTACCTTGTACGATAGAAAAAAACAAACAATGAAGACGACTTGATCGTTCTTCTGCCAGTTCTTGAATTCATAGGGAGAAGCTTCTGTGGGAAATGTTGTCGTACAATACGTTGTATGAATGCAACCTTGAAAGTTGAAACCGGTTGCTGATTAGACTACGAATAAAACTAGACAAAATTCGGCTTGCCCAACTGGTATAAAATAGTATATCTTACCAAACTGTTCAGTCAAACTGTGAAGTTTGCTGGTTTCAAAGCAAGCGACCAAGAAATCGTCTTTTTCTTCGATAAAGTTGGGACGCATATGAAAAACAAAAGCTAAGATTTCGCCCCATAATTAAATGTAAACCCTCTTCCGGTCGAGCGAGAAAAACCAAGCATTCCCCGCCCAACAATTCCAAGAAAAAAAAACTTTTTTTGGGCAAGTCATGGTTTAGGGCTGTTTGCATGGAAATGCAAGGCGGCGTCCACTTGGTGAGTTACTAGATCGACTGAAGCATTCGAATTGCAACCTAAAGATCGAATCTTTATTTTAAAAGGTTTTCCCAATCCGGCAATTGCACCGAGTTTAACGGGCTTCGGGCTTTAAAGGGAAGGGCTTTGGGCATTGGTGAAATTGCCAGGATTGAGTCGGCCTTTCAAAAAGTTATTTCAATCTAACAAACACAAATTATAAATATAGAACAGCAACACAACGAGTTGCTGGAGTAGTGGAAAGCACTGCATTTTACGGACTCACCAATTCCGTATTTATTTTTGTTGAAAAACAATAAATCAACACTCATTTACATTTTGTTTTATTTGCGAAATATGTACAACTTTTATTTTTAGGAACAAGACGCCAAACTGAGTTTGGAAAACAATTTTAGGACGCCAAAACAGAGTTTGGATACAATTGGAAAACGCCAAAACCGCTGCGTTTTAGGCAAGAACCTCTAACCACGCAGCAGTTTGGAAACAATTATCCCGGCTCGGAATAAGCCGCAAGATATTGACGAAAGAAACCAACTCTCATTTCAAGCGCAGAATTTTGCTTAATATAACAAACGCACAAGTTTTACGAAGTCCAATATCGCTTTACACAGTGTACGAAGCGTCGCGTTATATCCTGGCATCTAAACTTCCTGTCATATCTCGCAACGCAACAAAATATGCCCTAATATCAGCAGCAGCAGAGTGCAGCTATCCTGACAAACTATACAACAGGGTTAAGTTAAAAGTTGGAAAGCCTATTCTGACTAAGTGATAATAAAGAAAAAGTTGGTAGTCGTTCGTTGGAGTATCTTCGAAAGGAGGTTCAGTGTGTACTCGTGTACTCGTACTTGAATCATCGACTCGTCACTGTAGCTCGAACACTCCGCCTTTCCGTTGGATGTTGTACAAAAAATTACACGAAATTTGCTGCTGCTGATTTGCTCGCAATCCTGAGCGACAGAGTCAACAAAAGACGCAATAAACTTAAGTGGGAACGACTCACCGCACAGGACGCGCCTGACTCTTGCTAAACGTACGACAAACAAGGTGCAGAAAAAATGTAGAAGGCGAGACTGTTGCGCGATTTCGTCAAATAATTTAGCTGCCAAGGCTTAACAGATATTAAATAACCAACATTTAAAACGTTAAAAAAATGGTTTTAAGCGTTATAGGACGACGCCGACAACGACCGTGGGGTGAACGAGCATATAATATAAATAATTTCTGCAGAAATCTGACGCAAACAGTCAAGGTGAAAAAAAGGGGCGAGCCCATGACCGGACGAGTGCACTGGCAGGGGTGAAACACTCGTCACACGTCGGAAGGACGCGAGGTAAGTTTAGTTGGTGAAAAATTACTCAGTTATCAGCAAATGCTGCAATTTATCATGTCAGATTATACTGGTTTTCAGCGCTTTGCTTCTCTTCCGGCATTTTCAATTGCTAGATGGCGGGCTGGGAATGGAGGGGGCTTGTGTGAGTGTGTGTGGGTGAAAATGCCAAGAAGAGAACTGGATTCTGAATAAGCCACTGAGGTAGTAGCATTGCTAAGCTGACACGCTGTAAACAACATTCTAAAATCACGACTGATGCTAAACTCAGTTAAAAACCAGTGTCAACGGGGGTCGGTCAAAGGCTCACAAAAAAATCAAACAATGCCCTAGATCTAATATTTGGATGGAAAAGTGTCTAACACGGGATTGTATGAACAAACATGTGCCTTTCATGCGCAAGGCCCTATCTAGCATCGTAGGCACAGTTGCAATTTTACAATGCGCGAACCCAGTTTAACAATAAGTTAATTCTTTCCCTACTAAAGCAAACAAAATAAACCTGAACTGAACTAAACCGCAAACCTTACGGGAGAATGTTTACGGGCTCCGCACTCCATACTAAACGAAGCCTATTTGGTGCTTGGCGGGTGCCCGGAATCCCGCTAATAGTTTAATGGAATCAACTAATAGGCAGTATCCTACTTTTTAAAATGGTGCCGCGCCTAAAAGGATCAACCTCTCAACTAAATAACACCTTTCTCGCGGCACCAGCTTGTTGTACCGTACACAGCACAGGCAAGGCTCCCTGCCAAGCCTTGGTTTGCGCAGAAGGTTACCTGTAAAGCAAGGCACGTTATAGCGGTGTTAGGCCTATAAATGAACCCCACGGCCGTAGATCGACTCGCGCGACAGCCTCTATGGTATACAGCACTTGGATTGCTTTTGCCAAGCAGCAGGACTTGTGTAGAATTGGCTCGACGAGGAAATGGACAATCGAAGCTTGCGAAGATCTTGGGATTGTTGAAGATAAGATGATGCTTGAATTGTCGAGATCGTTGTTGTAGTTCCTTGCTTGTGATGAATTGATTAAGGGCTTTGTGGAGAGTAGGAGTCCCGTGTTTCCATTGGTGTCTTCGCTCGTCAGCTGGTTCCCAAGAATTCGCCAAAGATGAGTCAGCTTTGAGTAAAAACTAAGTTTCCGGACTGCCTCTTGTTAAGGACATATTCCAACCTTACATGTGATGAAGGGCTTTGTGTGTGAAGAGTAGAGTCCGGTTGTTTCCGTTGATTTCTTCACTCGTCGGGCCAGTTCCCCGAAATGTCGCCGAAGACAAATTCAGCTTGGAGTTCTTTAAGATAAAGGATGAAAACTAAGTTTCTGGAATGCCAAGTGAATCTGTACACTCTTCTATGGTAAACATATTACAAGTAAAGGTCATTTTTTAACAAATCTTTTCGGGGGTAATTTTGTCACGAAAATTTTAGGTGCTAACCTTACCATTTGTGCTGATTGCCTTCTTTTATCGAGTAGCCTCATTGTGTTGTTCGAATTTCGTCATGCTTGAAATATATTTCTGAAGGAAAATTACATAAAATCGTCAAATCGATGCAAACATTTAAAAATGAATAAAAAGTTATTCGAAACGTTAAATATATTTCTGAACGGAGATTACAAAAAATCTTCAAATCGACAAAAACATTGATTTTAACAAAAGGAGTTTATTATTTTATACTTGAAGTGGTAAAGAGTTATATTCTGCTAATCTAACTCACCTTGATATTGATGAAGCGCTGTTCTTCGGGCAACAATAACGGGGATCCAGCCGATTCGAGAAACGATCAAGTTTGACGTCATAGCGAAGTTCTAGTGAATAGAGAAACATAAAATTATCCACAGGTCAAATCTGACCTCCCCTGGAAAAAATGTTTAAGCAAGTACGAATTAAATCCAAATGAACTTGATACGAATTTAAAATACAAGGTTTACAACTTTGTTACACTATTCACGGATCTGTAATGTAGCTTGATAATAATGAATTTCAAAGCAAAAAAGGCCGAGTAGATGGACAACATCTTAAGACGTCTTCACCACCTTATCACAACCCTGTACCTGTTTAACGGCTGGAGGTGCCAATTAATTCTCCGATAATAGAAACTCAAAATTGTATAAATTGCGTCCCAACTTTTAATTTACTTCCCAAGTCACACTTTAGTCACACAAACGTAAGATGATACAAGTTCGCATCGAAACGTTTTAATCAATGTGATGTCAACCTACTCGACCTTTTTGGCTTTTCATTATTAAATTTGTCAATTAAAACGTTAAAAATTTAGCATAGGCAAAATTAAAAACCTCGTTCTGCAACACAACATCCTCTTCCATTGTTAACAACTTTGCTGGCGAGTTCCGCTGGTTTTGTTCATGAGGCGATTCCCTGTCTTTGTCGGTTTAAACGTCTACAGAAAGATATTCTATAAAACCATAATTAAATCCGAAAATGAATGTAAATTAAACAGATGCAGGTAAATTAGATTGTGTTTTGAAGTCCCATTGGTTTACACTGTTACTTTCAATGTAGAATATCTGCATTATACAAGCAGCGTTTTCATACAAAAATAAATATCCCTTAGTAAAATAGTTTGGCAACGTAATTTAATCATGTAAAATAGAATATATAGCGCATTAAAGTTGAGTTATATCACAACTATAAACTTTGAAATATTAGGTAAAAATACCGGCCAATAGTGGATATGGCCTCTTAATTTTTTGTTATTACGATAGTTCCACGAGCAATATAGCACCATTTAAACTGTTTAGTTTTTAGTGAAAAATATCTTTCGATCTCAAGATTTACTAAAAAATATAGATTAAGTTATTGAAAAAAATAATTGAACGCTTTCGTCGTTCAGAATTATTATTCTACAAGAAATGGGTTGGAAATTAATGTCTAAAGGAGCTACATGCTAGTTTGAAACTTAAATAACTGGGAGGAATAGGTTCGGCGGTCTTAAGTCAATATTCTATTCTATAATCAAACTAAAACTTGAAAAAAATGTTTAGTGTAGCATAGGTCCACTCTACATCGACATGCGTTAGTAAAGAGCGTTATAAGTAGCAATTTTATACCGATATTTTTTAGTTTTTGTTGGAAATTCTGTTATCCTCGACAACGATCAGAGGTCAATCATCTATAAAATAAAATCTAGCATTTTTGAACATATTAAAAGTTCCAATGATTGGTAATATAAGACGTGAAAACAACGTAATAAGAATAATCGATAAAAATAATTAGTGCCAAAATGTAAATTTAACATTTTTAAGCCAAGAGCTTTTCAAACTTTTTTCTGTTATAATAAAATAAAATCAACTTCTCACCAATTTAATAGAAGCTGTTATCACAATTCAAGCAGCATGGCCTGCAAGCTTTATAAACCCGACCAAGGTTAGCAGCCAAGACCTCGTAAAAACACACAAAAGAGGACCAGTCATGGGTTAGCTGCCAAGCCTACATTCGATGCTGAAAATTTTACAAGTAGATGGTCAAACATACCTGAAAGAGTATTAGCATCAGAAGTCTTGGAGAAGGCTTCTGCAAAGATATTTCGTTATTTCACTTCCTCCACTTTCGGGTGCTGTCTTTTTGCAACTGTTTAATAATTTCATTGACGTAATTCTATTGCACTAAAAAGCAAAATAAATGTTGCGTGATGAATCAACCAGAACCTAAGATAAATAAAACAGTGTTAATGAGAGAAAGAATGTCGGTTAAGCCAACTCCTGTAAATATCTACATATATAAAGATATAACTACACTGTACATTTACACAAAATACACCGCTTCCCATTTATACAGTGGGGCCAGTCTAGGATGCCACCCGGAAATATCTCGAGCCCCAAATACCACCCTTGGAGGTTCCTACCCAACCCTTAGCCCCACTTTCACATCAGACCAAACAACACATCGACAAACCAAGCCTCAATTGGAAACAAACATTCCCTCTTCGACTAAATATATACACTGAGACAATAAACATGTCGGCTTCGTTTACATAAAGAGTACAGTATATGTAATTACGTTGTTTATTATATTACCCAATGTTTTAACAACAGTCTCCACGTACCTTAGAACTTTTATTCGTTTTCACTTTATTTTAAGGAACGCTTCACGTTTTTGTGTGTCATCCTTGTGAACCTTCCCAGCAACAGTTACCTGAGAAACAACCACGCGCCTGAAGTGCGAGCTCAAAACAAACTTGCGAAACGCGCTCACCAATCAAGGGAGGAATTTCTTGCCGCGTTATCCACTAATTGGATTGCTTAATCCTAAACCCGGGGCGTTGTGACACAAAATGGCCTATATATTTTTTTTGTAAAACTGTATTTTTGTAAAACAAATATTATCGAAAAATATAAAGTACAAAAAATCCGCCACTGGGTGGGGCTCGCAACTCGCATCATACAGATAACAACATGGAGAAAAATATAAAAAACAAGCTTGCTTCTGAACTTTCGCATAAATAATAAATAACTTCATCAAAAAATAAAAATAAAATACCAAACTAAAGTGTACAGTTCACATTGAAAATTGTACAGGTTAAGTAGAAATACCCAGTTTTGTAGCAACTTTTGAAAAAACTTTGTTAAAAACGAGATAAATAGGCAATGTCGTCCACAAAGGATAGTACCGGTACTGGTTGTTATTCACATGATTAACGTCATAAGAAAATTGGAAAAATAAGACACCTTTAATGAGAGCTTTAAGACAGCCTAAATGTTAACATACGACTTGAATATGTGAAGTAAATGAGCACTGGACAGTGGACGCTAAAGAACTTTGTGGAATTGGACAAACGAAATATTAGGCTCTGCGCTATTTAAACTGCAACAATGCAACCGTAGACCGCTCTAAAAAACAAGGGAAATAACAATAGTTGGAATATTATAATTCGCATAAATAGGATAATCACGAATATTCCATTTCTTCAACTGAAGCATAACTCGCAAGTTACAATTCTTTAAATGATGCCAGTATAGCGTTGGTTGAGTGGGTAGGCTTATACATGAGTCCAGGGACCGAGGAGCCGATATGGAAGGGCGGCGTTTGTCGAGCGTCTTGCACCGCAATGTCAAGCGCAAACCCCGATGTAACAAGTCGAATAAAGTGAAGGAAGCATGCAACGGTTTAAAAAAGAGTTGAAGTGTTTTTTGGTAAAACTTTATTATAAACGTCATCGATGAGTAACAAAAAATCTAAACGTCTAAAAGAAGAAAATGTAAATATTTACAGAAGATTGCATTTTTGCAAAACAAATGATATCAAAAAATACAAAAAAAAATCCACCACTGGGTGGGGCTCGCAACTTGAATCATAAAAATAACAACTTGAAAAAAAAAACAAGCTTGCTTTTGAACTTCAGCATTCATCAAAAAAAACAAATCATATTTACCGCGGACCCTTAAATTTTTTTTTGCCTTGTGTGGTCCACGGTAGGCTAAAAATGTGAAAAGTGAAAATGAAGTCTAAATAGTTTTGGAGCATAATGGTTGGAGGTTGTAGTAAGACGTAATAAGAATATCAAAGCCCATAGAGTTATTCAAAACGTCCAAAATGATATTAGCAACAGCTTGGTTTTGTGAAGCAAATGAGCATTGGACAATGGACGCTAAGAACTTTGTGGAATTGGATAAACGCGATATTAGGCTCTGCGTCAGTTAAACTGCAACAATACAACCAAGGTTGGCAAAATCATCAGTGTGGAAACAAACGGTCCACTTGTTTTCTTGCGGGTCGTAAACTTCCACCGATTTCTCGTAGAGTCTGTGACAAGATGTACAACAACGATATAAACAATTTGTTAAACTTTAGCAAGCATTATTATTAGAAACAATCAGTTACATTCTTAACCGACGAATATTGTTTAGCCAAGTATTAATGCCAAAAACCATAGGTTAAATATATATAGAAAACATAAACGCCAAGAAAAATGAGTTTCACATCGGGAAAATAGAATTGAAGTAAGCTCCAATCTGAGCCCAAATACAATTAAGAAGCCATTTAATTATTACTCTAACCTTACTTGTGCTTTTTATGACAACAATGGTAAAAGCGAATTCTTAAAGCAGTTTTTTGTTTGTTTTAATTGCAATTATATCTGTGTCTCGGGCGAATAGCAACAAAGCCATCATTTTGTTCGCTTTTGAAGAAAATATATATAAATAAGCAACAATAAATCACAACAATTGTTTAAATATATATAGAAAACGAAAAATTGGAAGAAACATATGTCCAATCGCGATTGCGACCAAATACAAATAAGAAACCATTTAATCATTACCAACTTTACCCCCGTATTTTAATATTAATATTAGCAACTAGTAAATTCGTGAAGCTTCAGTTCTTTTTGTTTTTTTAATTGCAATTATATCTGCGTCTCGGGCGAATAGCAACTTTACTCTCTAAATATAAAGCCATCGTTTAGTAATCTTATCAAGAAAACATATAAAATGATGGAAACGCGACAATAAATTCCACTACAGTGCAGCGATTTTATTGATAGTCGTATTTTTTATTCACGGTGGTTAGATTATTTTAATTTCGGAATCCTCACCCGCAAATAACATGAAGCTTTCCTTGCAACACACAAGTTGCATGGCAGAACCGTCCAACGTTGGTGGGTCGAACTTGAGTCCACGAGTTGCTTCTGGGGTCGTATCGTTCTACTGTGCTTAGCTTCCCACCTGGTAAAAAAAGCACAATTGGTAAAGCATGGACAAACTTCTTCTTTTATTTCACCACTTGTTTTGTCGGTTTATTCTCAAAAAGCAATCGGGGAAAGAGGCGATATAACGCTCAAAAATTAAAAAAAACCTTCGGAATTGATCAACTTGAAAAACATATTTTTACAAGTTTAACTTAACCTATGATGTTCCCTTATGACAAAGTTATTTAACGCTTATTTTTTCAGCTAATGGCAACGTCATCGGCAAAATATGCTATTTATATGATATTTAACTTTATTTTACTTCTTTGGATGTCATTGGACAAAGAAACTATAAAAAAATTAAACAATAAAACATTATAAACGTTAACAACATGGGTAGCTAAACTTCTTAAGACTAAAGCACATTTGTCAATTTTTCTTGCAGCCTGGAAATTTTTTTTTTCTTTTTAACCTGGAAAAAATTTGATCGTCTATCGCTATCGGAATATAATGTCAAGTATCGGACATCCCCAGTTCAAAGTACAAGTTGACCTAATGTGTCGTGATATCTACTTTATACACTGAACAGTTGTTAGCTGGGTACTTGAATGGCGCTGGAACTTAAGTTACGGAAAGCATTTATCGTAACCTGTATACATTCAACAATCGAAAGCAAACTAAGAAGTTTCCAGATAAAGGGCGCAATTGTAACAAATGATTCCCTTTATTGGTTTGGTAAAACCGAATATCTAACCAATGTAGTTTCTGCAAAAAGGCTACGGAAACGGTATATATATCACCTGTCCCCCCCCCCCCCCGATCAATTATTCAAATGTGAATTGTGTCCTTTTATGTGCAACGCCATTCGCCATTTAACAGTGTAAATATGCCGAAAGTGCCCCGACTATATGTTACGCTTTTACGCTTTTTCGCGATGTTACCTTCTAAAAAAGAGGAAATATGGCGATACACAAAAGCAAATGGTCGTAAGATGCATGAAAGCTCTCCAATAATAATTTGTTTTCCTTGTGCTTTTTTCGTCATTTTATTTATTAATAATAAAAAAAATAAAAATATCTGGACACTTGTAGCGCAACATTAAGTTTATCTTTACCTCTTGTGCGTTTTGTTAATTGGGAAACGTTCAGGATTACCGAGAGGGGGTAAACAACCGCCATTACCTAGTGGCCCACGCATAACTTTGCAAATACTTAGTGTGTAGTTATTTTGCAAGTGGACCAGCAATGTTAAAAGCTCCACTCCAGGGCCCTCCATATTTATATTGGGATACTTTTAATTGTGGTTTATGAAGAATTTGCGTAAGTTTAGACTAACCAAATGATTTTAGCGACATTCGTTTCAAAACATTCTAAGTATATTAATTAAGTTCTGTTCAAGATAACGTCGTGTCGTCGTCTCTATTTTGAGTAAACTGTAAGTTAAACAAAAACTTTTCTTCTGTTTTACAAATTTTCTTAGTAAATTTTAGACACAAATGATTAAAAGCAGTTAGTTTTGCCCTTGTTATGCCTAGATAAATATTTACGAGCCTATTGAATGTAAAGAATGTAAACAATACAATTACCATCGGAACCGCAAGTTGCGTAAATGTTTCCTTGAAACGCAGCAACTGATACACCTGCTCTAGCTTCATTCATGTGTTGAATTGCTGACCACCGATTATCCGAGAACTTCTCACATGAGTTGAGGCGTGATGAGCCGTTCCATCCACCAATAACAAAAAGTGAACCTGGCAAAACAACAAATAAAAACTCAACAAAAAGCTTAATATTAATAAAGCTTTATTTGTTATGGGCAAATTTTGGCATTTTTATCAAATGGCCCTTGAGAAAACATAGCAAAATGTTCCAGTTTCGAAAAATACGTAACGGCCTCAAATAGATTAGAGTAGCCAGGACGGGCAAAAAGTGAAGCCCGTATACCAGACAAGTCATATTGTAGGTTTGCATAGCACAAAAATAAAATTAGGGATGGTTATAAATGACATTGACAAAGGTTTTAAATCATCCTACGAAGACAGTAATCTTATTTTACACTGTTATATGTCACGTAAATAAACTCCCCTAGTAATCTATATCAGATAACAATCCATCTTAAGTAGGGTCCGCTTAGCAGTTTAAGGGAAACATTTCGTTAATTAGTGACGTCATAACAAGCGCAGTTGCCTTAAAAATGCCCTTAATTCGTCAAATGGTTAAGTTGAATAGTTCACCAAATATTTCAACCTCATAATCATAATATCGAGAGTATTAATCTGTTAAACCCGATTCGACAAAAATATAATTGAGCTCCTATACGTGACCGCAACAAACACATACTTTTATGTTTACGTTACAATGCTTCTACGATAGAAAGTTGGCAACATTCGCAAACAGCTGATAGCGATGCGAGATAAAGTCAACTTTCATCCTTACCTTCAAACTCGACCATTGAGTGGTCACTTCTCGGTTCCATCAAGTCAAGGCCCTTGCTCCAGGAATTGTTGTCGGGGTCGTAGATGATACAAGTTGGTAGAAGCTCACTGCTGTTGTTATAACCACCGGTGACGTAGATCAAACCTGGGTTCAAAGCAAAATATTTATATTAAACGGAGCTCTAAAACACAAAATATACGCAACAACAACAAAAACAAGCTCATATATTATACTCGGGCAATTGTTCATATTTCGTCATATTCCGATCGAAATGTTGACGTTTTTGAACAGAATACATTTTTTTATACGCGAAAATGAGCACCAAAAACTACACATTTGCCAAAATGGCGGACGTGATAGAATAGTGTTCATTCATAAGATATCGAGTTGTAATTATTAGTTCAATTAAAACGCGAGAACCTAAAATTTCCACTTTATCAGCAGACTCCTCAGTTTATAATAAACATGGTCAATTTATGAAAGTGACATATTTACAAAAAAATTAATATGCAACAAAATCACAGGGTAGGAATGTTAGATACGGAAATGCGTTTCTAGGATCAGTACTCGACCCGGCCGAGTAATGCACTGTGCCGAGTATTCGAGTTTGGAACTTTGTGAAACCACTTAACTCGGTGACCGACATATTTTGTTTGCCCCTGCGCAGAGCTTATGTTCGTATTTTATTTGAGGAATTTTTTTCGTGCAAGTAAATTAAATATGAATCCCAACAATTAATGCATGTCCAGTAAATAAATGAACCCAGCCACTTTGATTTGTGGGAGGGTGACATTGCTGGTTATCAATAAAAATATGAAGTTATACTTTACGCGACTTCCCACAATCTATAAAAACATAAATTACATTTTAAGTCAGAGGTTCCCAAACTGGGCGCCGCGAGACTTTGCCAGGGGCGCCTTAAAATCAGGTGAAAGTTGTTCTATTGCAATGATTTTCAACTTTTTAAACACATTTCCAAATAAATAAACTTGTGGAACACCAAAAATAAATGTAACGATATTGAAGTTACGTTACGGCACAGCCTCATAATTACAAGCAATCACAGTTTTTATGCTTTCTAACCTATTTTATTGTGGTATTTGGGTTTGTTTTGAAGAGCATAACTTTGGTACTAGGGCATTAACTGACAAACTACCAACACGAACACACCTACTAGTGTATTTGTAAGTTAACGCACGATTCATGCGTTTGAAACAACAAACATCTATATTTTTCTTTTTTTATTGGCTATTAGGTAATAGAACCTCAATATAATGGTATTGTCAATGTCACAATGGTAGGTTTACTTAAAATCAGATGCTCTATTTAGGCCCATTGTGCAAAGCCAATAAGTTTTCGCAGAAAAGTGGATAATTTTGCGCAGATATTTTTGTGGATAGTATCAGTAAGAAGCTAAATAAAAAAACTAGTTAGTCAAACTATCCAAGGTCAAAAGGACAGGGTAGGCACCATTTTGCATTCATTGTGGCGCCGTGAGTGTAGATAAGTTTTTAAGTGGCGCCGCCAACAAAAAAAACGATTGGCAACCGCTGGTTTAAGTGGTTCATTTATAAGGGGTTTAAAAATGTTTAAATAGGCACGAGGTCCAGGTTCTGAGTTCAACTTCGAACCCACGGTTTACTTGCAATGTTTGAATCCTCACGACGACGTAAAGTTAGAATTTCAAAAAGGTTTCCGGTAACTTCCCAAAGCTGCTATTTAAATCTTGGGGAAAACAATGTTCATATTAAGCTCGTTTACGCAACAGGTTGTACAAACAAAATGTCTGCGGCGAAACGATTTTTATAATTTTCGAAACTTGCCGTGTGCATTTTAATACGGACGTATTGCAGACAGCCAAGATTCGACAAAATAGTGAAACAAGTTCGTAACGTTTCCGTCAATTTTTAATGCCAAAGCGAACGTGCGTATGTTCAACACAGGTTCACTTATTCTTTTGAATAAATAATTTGTTTCTCACCATTTAAAACAGCACAAGCGGCAAGATATCGACCTTCTGGCATATCGGCCAAAACTGTCCAAGTTTGATCGTTGAGGTCAAACATTTGGCAACTTTTATTGTTTTTACCATCTCCTCCAAAGATGAAAACCTTGTTCATAAACTTCACCGCGGTCGCATTACAAACTGGCAAGATCGGTTGCTGGAAATATACGAACATAAGTTGACTAAAACGCCACAGTTAGACGTGCATTAAAACAAACACACAATCAGGGAAAATCACGTACATCACATTTCAAGGGCTCAATCGCAAGTTTACAAGGAGTTATCATGTATATCAAATTTCAAGGGATATAACGAAAGCACTGAATAATAAGCCGAATAACACAAACTCTATGAAAACAGGCTTGAATATTTGGATACGAAACTATTAGCGGCAACCAAAAGTCCTGAGATTTACGTCACTGAGTCGCATGCAAAAGTACAACAGGGAAACAGGCTGACTAGCTTTTTGTTTCTCTAATGCTATTGTTTGAGATTGGTTAGCACAGGACGTTTATGTAAGTCCGCCTACAATAGTTATTTTGTTTAATTCTGGAATCTTTAAACGTCTGAGCAATGAATTTGTGGTACAAAATTTTCTGTGGGATGCTCTACTAATATGCTTCAATTGACACCAGAACTAAACGACCTAAAACGTTTATCAAAACTTGTTTGCTCTTGCAGAGAATTCACTTCCTAAAATTTGGTATCTGTATTTACGCAAGTTCATTTAAGAGATTTTTTTAACGCAACACATTTGCCTAACTGCTTGCAACTTTTATTGTTTTGATGCAAAACAAACTTTGCATTATGATAACAAAATATGTAGAAATATTATAAAAAGTAATATCCAATCATTATTTACCCGCAATTCTTCTTTTTGCTTAGTTGTGACATCAATCAGCAAACATTGTTTCTCTGAATTGCGACCACCAGCCACCAAAAGCTTTGTTGATTCTGCTTGTGAGCAACCCCATTTTAATAAAAAAAAATGCCAAATTTACACAAAGATAAAGAGAATAATAAGGACTATAAAGTATTTATGTATTTCAGAAACACCATTAAAAAGCACGGATTGTTTTAAGTTTCTCTATGAGAATAATTTAGGGTCTGGATTTCAAATAACTAATAAAAAATAAATTCAAATCTGCATTTAGCAAATATAAAAAGCAATATTTAATACTAATAATGTTAACACCTAACAAGGGACTTAAAAATCAAAATGAAGGGACTTAAAACATTATATTTCAATACATAAAAAATCCTTAGGCTGGAGAAAGCTAGATACTGTAATATCATGGCATCTTGCAATTTACTGTCAAAGATTTGTATTAAAAGATATAGTTACGTGTATAGAAACAATGAATCAACTAACCTTGAATTTTAGGTTGAGGTTTTGGAAGAACTTTTATCATGGCATCCATCGCAGCATGACAACAAGTAACATTCTCACGTACAAGAATCTAAAACACAAATTAACAAGTGGCAATCAGGGATCATGACCTTTTCATGCAAAAATAAATAAAAGCTCTTTCAAAGACTTGTATACATTCATATTTGTGTAAACCTGTAACTGTGACCAACCTCGCCAAAAACAGAGGTCTGCAAGAAATCACCAGAAAGAGTTGAAAGGTCAAGTTGAGAGAAGAGGTTCACAAAATGTTGCCTACGACTGGAAAGTTTGAAGTGACACCATTGAATAATTCCAGTGAAAACAGACTCTCCTTGTTTCTAAATGAAATGATAAAAAAAAAAAAAAAAAAAACGCAAACGTTGAAAAAGTTAAAAATGCTTATGCAAGGTTGTCTAGGTATACATATCTGTTAAACACAAACTGGAATTTAGAATAAATAGACAATCTGATGTTAAAATGCACCACAATCCTAAGTCAGCGATACCCGTTTTTTAAATCCCATCTTTATTATTTCCAGCATAAATTTTTAAAACAAAACATCAAACTAAAGTTACCTTGGTATTTTCATGATTTATTATTGCAGACATAGAGTCAAAATCCAGTTGCTTAAAGTCATCTTGTTGCACAACAGCTTCAAAGTTGTTATGTATCACTTGTTTTGCCCTTTTCTCGATTTTAGGGAGATTGTATCGCTGGGCATGAGCCAGGATTTCCAAGCAATTATCAACACCCACCATTTGCAAGATGTACTTGGCACAGTTGGATTTAAGAACTATAAGCAACAGAAAAGGTGTTGGAAAATTGTAAATAAATAAACAACCATAAATTGAATATTGGTATGAAACTTAAAAACAGAGACTATTGTTACAAGTTATACCAGTGTTTCTTAACCTTTTTTAGTAGGGGGCGCACCTAAAGATATATGAAAATTTGACGGCGCACCTTGCGAGCGAAGCTAGCGCAAAATTTTTGAGGTGTACCGGTATTTGCTTAAAATTGCTTGCAATTTTTCGTTATATAAGCTTTATAGTTGCAAGATGTGACGTCATAAAACACTCTAATCAGAAACAGCTAATGTCCAGCAAATGCGAACAAGTGCGTCGTCGACACTCCTGCCAGGCGAAAAACTAAACCAAGATCGTAAAATACGTGTGATAGTCGAATTTTTTACTTTTAGCAGCGCAGATTCTTAAGTTCCATGTACGGGACTAGCGTTAAATTACCGGCACGCTTTTGGCCACCTGCTTTATGCCAATACTAAACGAAGATCGTTTTTGCCTGGTGTTATTATGCGACGATTAGCGCAACATCTGTGCTAGCTGGGTGCCAAGTCAGCTAAAATACAAGTTTCGGTTGAGGGAAAATATGTTGTGTCCACTGCACACTAAACACGTTGTCTTAGAATATGCTTATAAAGAACAATTTTGCGTTAACTATCATTACATAAAAATAGCGACTTTAAAACTCGCACGATAGTCATCATTATACCACCTTTTAAGAATCTAATTCAGTTCAAAAAAATCCGTTGTTAACCTTAATCTAATATTAGAGCAGACAGCGAACAGCAAGGAGCACTAGCTGCGCCTAACTTCGACTCTTTAGCGTAAAAAAAGAAAGACGGGTTGACTTAGCGAACTGTTAATTGTCGAATTCACACTTGATAATTAATCAGTCAATCTCAACAATTATCGAAAGAGATAAAATATATATTGCGTTTACGGTCGACCAAAAAAGACAAAAACGAAGTTTTGCGTTAGATTTTGGTTGCAGTAGTTTTTTTAAACCCCAGCCCCCTGGATACCCCACTGTGTCACATGATCAGTAACCCTAACCAACTAGGGAGTCTGGGGTATGGTGTGAACAAACTCCAGCGAGTACGGGCGAAGCCAAAAAAATTTACGTTTCGTGGTTTCTAGACGCTAAAAACGGAGATTATTAGGAGCTTACGGCTGTTTAAAGTCGTCTATTTGACGTTAGAAAAATTGCAACACCTCGTTGACTTATTCACGTCCGATTGTCAAGTGTTTTCAATTGCGCGCGAAACGCTATGGAATTGCGGTGTCAGAACAGCCTCTGTGACGTAACAATCACAAACTGTTGCACTTCGTTGTCAGCAAACTTAACGATGTTTATCAAACAAGTTTAGTGATATTTTGTAGTTTAATTTCGCCGATGGTATGAAGCGTGGCTTCAAAATCGCCCTTTTAGAACTCTGTATAATTAGTAAATTATTCAGCTGAAACTGAGCAAGAAAACCACAAAAACATGGCTTATTACTGAAGTTACGGTAAGACGGCCATTTATTATCAGTTTTAAAGCTATAGTTCGCCGACGTTTTAATCTGTGTTTCAAAATGCGACGGCCAATCGCTCTTTTTCGAGATTGAGGCTAATGAAAAACATTCAATGGCGGTGAAGGACGTTTGCTGTATGTACCTTACAAGCTTGTTTTCTACGTTGTTGAAAATGTTTGTCCCAACAATAAAATATATTTTCGTTAAACTACAGTACTTGAGTTATTGACAGACGAAATGCTAAATGAAACAACGATAACGAGCGGTGATTAGGCGTTGGCGGCGATAAGCACCGACGTGTTTTCAACGCCAGGTGCAATGTTTGCGATGTAACATTGCAGGAATCACGGTTTTGGTTTTGTGATAATTGTTTACTGAGATTCCAAAGGGGGGTTTCAAGACTCCTAGATACCCCGCACGCTACGCCCCTGCTAATAGTGGTAATAATGACAAAATCGGAATCACGCCTAAATGGCCTAAATAAGGCCAATACAACATTTTATCTAACCCCAAACCCCACCCATAACTATCACTAACCTCCCAAATATTTTCAACCCTAACCCAATTGCTAACACCTCCAACTATCCGCCTAAGCCAAAACAGGGGCGAAAAATCCGGGACAAAATAGCGGCGCCCAAATGTCGACAGCAAACGGCCAATGCCAGATATGTGGCCCCCAATCATCCCATACCCTTTCCATACAGTCGTAGGCGTTATTTTCTCCATTTAAGTCTAATTCAGTAAATTATTTTTGGACTTATTTCGACATGTTTAGGTCTTATCTAGACTATTTTAGATCTTATTTTGTTGTGAATGTTACTGCGAATTTGGCGTTATTAGGTCGGTGGTCTTAATACTATTGTATTATGGATTATTTAATTTAAATATTGCTGCTTTGTAGGTGTTATGTTTTCTACAGAAAGTACTGTGAAATCAATGAGCCAGGCTTAACGGAAAACTAAAAAACATATATACAATATGTTCAATATTTTTTTCCTTTTGCTCACGGCGCACCTGGCAGCCTTCCATGGTGCACCGAGAAAAAGCGCTGAGTTATACAGTTGAAATTGTTAAACCGGCCTTTACATGCTGGAATTAAAAATATTCTGTGGATTTGAAATTAAAATAGATTATTATATATACGAATAGGCCTACATTCAATCTGTGTGTAGTCAGCATCCTCATGCAATTCCAATGCATTCTCATTTGTAATCTGCACATCATTAGTGTAAATGCAATTTAAAAGTCTCTCCAGTTGTTCATCTGTCATTTTAATGTTGATCTCAGCAGCAAATTGTTCTTTCATCTGAACAGTAACATATGATCACATAATGTGAATTCATATTATCTGGCTAACATTATCATTTAGTACACTGGTGGCCAGCGACATCAATGTTCGTGGCCTGTGGAGCATTGTTATTGTAATGCGTAGCGTTCAGGGGTTTAATTAAATAAATATAAGTGATTAAGCAAGCATGTTTTAATTGTTTCTTTACGATTACATTTTTGAGTTAGACTATTGAACAAACCAGTTTTCAATCACTCATCAAATTCGGATTTAGGGGTTTGGCAAGACAGCCATGCTGCTTTTTGTTATGTTTTAGAACAGCGTTTTTTAACCTTAGTCGACTTTATGTAATTGTCCAGTGCCTTGCATAACAAAAATCGAGTAGAAAGTTCACACGAAGCACAAAAAATATATGTTACACAAAATGCAACGGCCATATTGCCAAAACATTATGGATTCGCGCAAATGATAAAGGAATCTGAGTCACCCGACCCAGCCTGTTGCTATAAGAAAGATGTAGGAGATATATGCATTTCTGGGGTTCTGGATTATAAAACTTTTATTTATGTTAGAAAAAATTGTAATATTGAACATATACACAGAGACTTCAAGCTTGCAATGTCTACAAAACAACAAAAAAACTAGAAAAAATAATTTGGCGCAAAGCGCAAGAAAATTTTGCTGTAACATTATTAAAGTTGGTAAAAATATAATTTGACTGAAGACATGGCTTGGTGGCCGACCCCTGTGCACACTTTAGATCAACTGTGCCGTATTGTATCGAATAAACCTAGTCCAAATGTTTTTGGTCTTTGAATATGAACAATAAAATTGAAAATAATATTGCTACTTTCAACTAAATAGTGATAAAATATAATATTACCATTTTGAAACATTTTTTCTTGTTTACTGTGTGATTATAGGTTAGTGACCTGACTCTTTCCAAAATATTCAGCCAAATTAAATTGGTTGATACACTTTTGTTCGAATCGATAACAACATTGTAATTTAATGATAAACAACAACTCAAACACTTTTTTACATGGTTTATGACTTTGTAATTTAAAAATTTTGCAAATCACAAATTTTTTTAGCCTGTGCACAATTTTACTTTTTTCCAACTTTCTTCTCAAGGTAAAAATTAATAAACCCTTCAGACAACTATTCACATAGTTCAAAAAATGTGTATATTACTTCCTTTATTATAACTCACCTGAGTTGTGAAAAGTTTGCAAAAGAACTTTGACATAAGGCCCAGCACAACTCTATGAACCGAAAAACATTTGGTTTCCGCCTTGAGTGTTACATCACAAAACTGCTTTTCAAACTTGCGATCACTAAAAATAAAAATTCAAGAAGGCGATTTGAAAGGTTGCGGAAACATAGTTACCAATTACAATTAACAGAGGAGCTGTTTTTAATTATTGTTATTATGCCTAGTAGCAACAGTTTATATATATATAGAAATTTTTATTTAATGCAACTACTAAACAAGTGAAGTGATTCAAAGTGTTTGTCCATTTAGCGAGCCCCTTATGAAAGCCCAGACAGCCAAAACATGTTGAATTCTAGACAGAAAAAGTTTTGAATAACCGAAATAGGTTTTTATAAAACATATGCCGTTCTGTTTATTTTTACATTTGACTTAAATTGAAAAGTTAAGTTTTTAAAGTTTTTGCTATACATTGGACTTATATATATACACCAGGGGCAACTTAAGAGATACAGTGATAAGTTATGCAGCATAGAAAACATGAAAAAAAAAAAATTCTGAGCATTTGATCCAATATTTTCAGCTGAATTATATTATACTGCGATCATTAGGGTTGCTCAAAGTGGAATACTGGATCATAAAAACAAATGCCAATATATTTCAATCCTAAACCTGCCTTTATATCAGTCAAGAAAGATGGAGTTATTGTCATAATGCATGTTTAAGTAGGAGGTGGTTACTGCGCTTTCTAGATGTTTAAATAGCAAGTGGGTACAATTGATTGCCTTTTGTTAAACAGTTACGGTGCTTAAATATGTTCAGTCGGGGTTCTTTTGATTACAATATTTAGGACAAAAAAAGTGTTACAGTATTTAGGGCAAAATCAATTACTACGTGATGTGCCACTATCAGTGTTCCCGATAAGCACATTTTTTGCACATTTGCGCAAAATTTTGGGCACTTGTGCACTTTTTTTCACGGAAGTGCAAAAGCAAAAAAAAATTTAAAGTTGTTTTTTTACTTAAATTTGACCTCCAGTCGTCTCCTGAAGCCCACATTATCATAATACCTTATGTACCCCATGTTTGCTTCTCAAAAGTTTCGAAAAAGTGCCCAAATTAGTTTTATCCGAGCTACGTACGGACAAAAAAGTGCCCAAATTTATTTTATTTGAGCTACGTATGACAAAAAAGTGCCCAAATTAGTTTTATCCGAGCTATGCACGGACAGACAACAAAGTGCCCAAATTAGTTTTATTTAAGCTACGTACGGCACAAAAAAGTGCCCAAATTAGTTTTATCCGAGCTATGCACGGACAGACAACAAAGTGCCCAAATTTATTTTATTTGAGCTACTTACGACCAAAAAAATGCCTAAATTAGTTTTATTTGAGCTACGTACGACCAAAAAAGTGCCTAAATTAGTTTTATTCGAGCTATGTACGACCAAAAAAGTGCCTAAATTAGTTTTACTCGAGCTACGTACAGAACAAAAAAGTGCTCAAATTAGTTTTATTTGAACTACGTACGACCAAAAAAGTGCCTAAATTAGTTTTACTCGAGCTACGTACGGAACAAAAAAGTGCCCAAATTAGTTTTATTTGAGCTACGTACAACCAAAAAAATGCCTAAATTAGTTTTATTTGAACTACGTACAACCAAACAAGTGCTTAAATTAGTTTTATTTGAACTACGTACGACCAAAAAAGTGCCTAAATTAGTTTTACTCGAGCTACGTACGGAACAAAAAAGTGCCCAAATTAGTTTTATTTGAACTACGTACGACCAAAAAAGTGCTTAAATTAATTTTACTCGAGCTACGTACCGAACAAAAAAGTGCCCAAATTAGTTTTATTGGAGCTACATACGACCAAAAAAGTGCCTAAATTAGTTTTATTTGAGCGACGTACAACCAAAAAAGAGCCTAAATTAATTTTACTCGAGCTACGTACGGAACAAAAAAGTGCCCAAATTAGTTTTATTTGAGCTACGTACGCAACAAAAAGTACAGAAATTAGTTTTACTCGAGCTACGTACAACGAAAAAAGTGACCAAATTAAGCTACACACGACAAAAAAGTGACCAAATTAGTTTTATTTGAGTTACGCACGACCAAAAAAGTGCCCTAATTAGTTTTATTTGAGTTACGCACGACCAAAAAAGTGCCCTAATTAGTTTGCTTTCAGATATATGTGCGAAAAAAGGGTTTTTTAACTAGGGAAGGCGCTCACACCCAAATAGAGCGCCGGCAAATTCTCAGGGCGTCGCGAGTTCTGCTGTAAGTAACTTTTAGGGTTACATGTTGCGCTTGGTGTGACTTTTGCCTATATTCGGTGTCTTATGTTTTACTTTGAAATTACATGCATGTGTAGTTTCAGCTGATCTGTCAGAAATTAGTGCAGTTTGATGCAAAAAGGTGTACGACAATTAGGGCATCCAAAGGCAGGAGAGTCTGACGTTTAGACTTTAAGCTAGCGGCAATTTACACTAATTGGATATTTAGGTAAACTTCCGGCAGATGTAAATAAAAAATATTGGCTGAAAACTCACAAAAACTATGAGATAGAATTAAAAATATTTGACCCACCCGAACCCAAACGATAACCAGTTGCCTAACTCAAATGATGTGCGTTAATTTAATAATTATTTAAACGCTGGTAAAAAGACCAAACTCGAGTGGGATAAGATAATTTCTAGTCCAGGTTATATAGGATTGTTACGTCACACATTGATGTATTCGGACCGAAAGTGTTTATATTATTACTAAATCAATGCACATTATTTGGGTTAGGGTGCTCGTTAGCGTTTAGGCTCGGCTGGCAGGTATTGTTAAATTTAATCTTCTTAAGCAGATTTGTTAAGGCAAATTAGTACATTCTCCCAAGACTTCAAAGTCTAAAAGTCAGACTTTTCCATCCTTTGGATGCACTAATTGCCGTATACCTGTAATTCCTGACGGATCGGGTGGTAGTTTAGTAACTGTAAAACTTGGTTCGTTGTTTTGTGATTGGCAAGTTTTTGAACTACTAATTTTGATTAGTTCTCTGTGTCTCTAATAGGCTCAATTAACTCATATTTAAATCTTTTCTAAACAAGGTAGTGCAGTTGACTGGAATCTAAGTTTTGCATAGAGGTTAGACACCAGGCCATGGTTCACAGTAACTGGAATTGTTTTGCGATACACGCGAATCTTTCGTTTTACAACTTTATTTTATTCCTAATTTTGAGATACTTCTAGCTCAAGGTATCGGTGTTTTGCACTGTATGTTTTGTGTTATAGGAAAGTACTTGCTTATTAATTAAGGTTATTGCGACGCCTCTTGTGCTCTCCCGCGCATATTGCTCCACTCCATTGCAACGAAAGCATCCGTCGGACAAAGCAAGCAAAAAATAATTACCGATTATAATAAACGGAAGTTCCAAAGTAATTATTATTAAGGACTTGCAAGTTCGGTAAATTGGCAATATTGACTAAAAAAAAGGTCTCTGGGCGCACTTATTTTCGGCTTGTGCGCAAAATTTTGTTGTAAAAAGTTAGCGGGAAAACTGGCCACTATGTTTAATTCCAGGGATAGTGATTTTACACTATCATGTGCATTTTCACAGCTAAAAAACAATCCATGACAAAGTGTGAAATAAGGATTCAACAAAGTGTGATATGGGGTGATTCATGTTTTTATTGTCGTTATACATTTCAATGTCTGCAAAATGGCCCAGAACAGATATTGTTTTTTGAATTTTGCACAACCAATAGTTATTTTTTAACTAATATAATATACTTATAGCCAACTAACAAAAAATAAATATTATGAAAAATAAGTAAATGAAAAATAATAAACACTTGTATTTAATACTTTGAAGTTGTGATTATAGAGCAAAATCGACTATTCTAGAATACCAATGTATTTAACTTTAAACATCTTTAAACTGCTATGGTACTGTTAAATATACCATCACATCACAAGCATTTAATGGATCTACAGGATATTTTTGTAAGACAACTTATTTGTAAAAAATATGCATATTAATTAACGGTGACAAATTTGTCGAGAAATACATGTTTATATTATAAAACAAAAAATAAAACTTTAGATTATTTGATTTTAAATCTGATAGAATATCAAAATTGAATACTGTTTTTGGTTATTACCAACTAATGTAGTGTTCCATTTAAATACCCAGAAACCCAGCTAAATGCATTAAAGTCCTTAGTGACACAGCTTGTGTTACTATGTTTTGCTCTACTTTTATGATCTGAGCGCTGTTTTATCAGTAAATGTGATTTTTTGGTTTAATGTTTATTGCTCACCACACGTTTAAGTTAAAAAACATCTTGTCGTATAGAATAGTCTTTCTAGAAGGCACAATCGCTATCATGATTATTTCAATTACCGGTTAAGCAGTTCCAATATATCAGGTTTTTCTGTGAAATCTTCTCGAAATGTGGTCAAAACATCTGCTGTTGCCATGTCGCAGTGTGGAAAACTTAACAGGACAGCAGTACTTTAACTATGGGACCAACGTTGGCTGCACTACAAATTAAAATATTGTAATATTGGAAGAGGCTATTTGCTCGGCAACCCATTCCTGCACTCGAAGTATGGCAGTCAATCCATTTTCCATATATGGAAGAATTAGCTGGTCCATGCAGTGTAAAATTTATGTAAAAGCTATGGAATAAAGGCCCGTTTACACTACAGCTGCACTAAGCTGAGTAAAGTGTGAAATTGTTTTCACTACAACTGCAATGAGCTGCGCTGGGCGTAAAAATAGCTCCAAAACATAACGTTTTTTTCTATTGCTGCACAGGCCTTGAGTTTAGCAAAGCGTGAAACTCTCGCTGCAATACAAGTTAAATGCAAATTGACGCATTGCTCAGCTCAGTGCAGCTGTAGTGCAATGGGCCTTTATTTTTTATTTACGCTTAGCAATTTGGGTTACGGTGTCGGTTAGTGTTTGGGAGAGTCGAGTATTATTATATTTATTATTAAATAATATTCCTTAACCCACCTAAATGCTAACCAGCACCCAAACCCAAAATTGTTACCAATATAAACCCTGGGTGAAAAAATGTGGTGGGATTGTAGACCAGCGCTGAAAAATGACAATATGATTTATTGCCCAAGCCGATTACCGTACTTTGAAAAGTATCCGGTTCCCAAACTTCAAAATCTGCACTACTGTAAACCGCTTTAACAATAAATCGTATTGTAATTTTGCAGATTCCGTTACAGTAGTGCCAATTTCGAAAAAAGGGTGAGCTGGGCAAATAGCCTCTTCCTGTAATATTTTTAATTCATCACATACCAAAACGTTACTAGCACAACTTACAAGCTATTTAAAAACCCTGCAAACATGTTATGACACAAAATGTTGGCTTTCTTGCTCGGCGAAACAAAAGTATTGTCAGTCACTCATTAACTTTGCAGTGACGAAACGCAAACAAAGGTGCGGCCATTTGAAAGTTTAGTTCCTCTTTGCAGTTTCGTTCTGGGGAATACAATTGCGACATAGAAAGTTTATAAATATAACTAACTGAACCGCATCTAGTTTTACCAGTTTAGACAAAATGTTAAAAATTGCAAATGTGGTTTATAAATAAATTATTTAAACTTCGGTGCATTTTTTGAAATTGTTGTTTATATTGGCGGTAAATATGCATTAACCGTGACGGTTGTAACCATCCATGCGTGACCAACAATAACAACAAGGAAATGTATTTTGTTTAAGTTTCATTTTTAATTGAAATTCAAAATAAAATGTGTTCGTTTGCACAGGTGTAACTATTGTAAACAGATTGATTGATTATCCTCCAATTAAACCAAATTCTATCAGGGATTCCCCCTAAGTCAAAAACAGAAAAACCGATTGTTTAGACTGATTTTAATGTGTCGATTTATTTCATTAACGTCTGAGAAAGATTTTAGTTTTATGTTAAGTGTTTGGCGAAGAATATAGAATTTACAAGACTGCGTTTTTAAGTGAATGTTGTTTATTTATTAAGCATTAGTTAAGGCTTCAGTGGAATCCACTGGAAATTCAAATGGAAGTAAAGAGCGATTTTGCGAATCAAAAATTTTAAAAGAGTAATTCCAAAACAAAAACGGACTTCAAGCCAACCAAAAACTGCCCCAGGCCACAAACAAGCCAGAAAAAAGGTGCAGTGCTGCAATGGCCCTTTTTAAAATAATGTTTAAAACTTTTTTTTTACTATTAAATTAACTCTTTACTACCGCTTGTCTGGTTTGAAGAGGTGGCAAGTGATACTATGCAGCACGTTTCTAAAATAGGCACAGTGCTGCAATGGCACTTTTAAAAATAAGTGTTTTGCGAACATGTGTTTTTCCGCTGCGCGTTTTCCGTGGACACAACATAGAAAGAAAACCTATTCTACATGCTCACCAGTTTTTGCCATTTCTAGAAATATATTTTTTGCACGATTTATTTTCGACTGTTATAGGCTAGCGCAGGAAAAATAAAACTGCACACAGCCACTGCCGCTTTCCTAACTTTATTTTTCCTTTTCAACACACGTAGTAGTAATTATTTTAGCGCTTCGCGCGAATTCTACCTGTATTTTCGGGACTGTTATCCCGTTTGATGAAATCTCTTTATACCCAAAAGGCCTTTTCTGCTCTTCCGACGGAGATCCGTAATGAAAACTGAGGTAATTTATTTTTTCGTGCTGATGTGCTGTTTTCTAAGCGAGAACAAAATAAAGGTCCTTCTTCAAATTACTATTTTTTGCAACCCATAACTAGGCCTAGATGCTAAAAAGTGTTATATGGCTACCACAGAAATACAACCAAGAATATTTGGCTTTTATGACTCCCTTAGCTTAAAAGTTTCCCGACCCCTGGGCTAGCGCCTGACTCTTCACAATGTCATTTTAGTATTCCTTAACCCTTTAGAAGTTTAAAATTAAGTTGCTGTTTGATAAGGTTTGGTAGCCGACTGCACAAGTTGACATTGTTAGATTTATTGAGATGTCCTGGACCGGTGCAAAGCGATCTAACATTTACAAAACAAATCTGCATACAAAAATTGTTGCACTGCGAAATTGCATGCTAAATGATGTTTAATTGTCTTAAATAATGTCTTTAGAAATTACTTAGCTTAATGTTGAAAACACAGCAAGTTGAGCGTACCTAAGTTACCACAGCAAACAAACTGATATCAACAGATGCGCATCTAACCCTAACAAGTTAAAATAGTTAAATTTAAAATGCCAGCAAATAGCGTGCAACTTAGCATAAGCTAACGGAAACCAAGTTTTTGTGCCTGGTGCGTTTTAGCTCGTGAGAAGCCTGCAAGGTGCAGGGCCGGATTAACCAATAGGCTAATAAGGCTATAGCCTTAGGCCTTGGAAAAATTCGGCCCTCAATTTTTTAAGGTTAAATTTTTGTAAAGCTGATAGTGATACAGAACCAGTATCAGTACAATGCAGTTTTTGCTTAAAAGCTAATAACTGAGTCGAGTCAATGTGCCCTGTGTGTGAGAAGGTAAAATAATCGTCTTATTTATGCTGCTAACGAGTTAAGAACTATTTACGTTCTGTGCTATCACTTTTAAGAGGAACACACAATAAAACCTAAAACGCAACAATACCTAAAGCAGAAAAAAATTATAAACCCATAGAATAAAGATCAATGACATAAAGCTTAAATACGCAGATTACTGCCCAGTACAGAATGAGATTAAAATCGTCTGAATAAGACCTAAATCTGTCAAAATATGTCCTAAATTCATCGTAATATTGCCTTAAATGGGCAAAATAACACCTGAAACTGTAGGGAGAGGGTATGGGTCGATCGGGCGCTGTGTTAGGTCTGGCATGGGTCGTTTTGGTGTCGACGTTCGGACGCCCTAGTTTGACCTGCGCCATTAGGGCGCCGCTGTTTTTGCATTGGATTTTTGGCCCTGTTTGGGGCTATTGGTGGGTAATGGGTGGGGTTAGAAAAAAAATATTAGGGGAGTTAGTGATGTACTTAGGGGTGAGGTTCGAGGATAGGTAAAGTGTTGTTTAGGCCTTATTCTGACGGGTTTTTGACTTCTATTTCGGTCTTAATGGCTGAGTCCCTTTTAAGCATAGATAGTGATGTTCTTAGAGGTTTGAATGTCGATGACATCTTCATAAGGTGGGTGTCAACACTAGACGCGTCTGGCGAAAAATGTTTTTTTTTTTAATTTCGGTAGCGGAAGTTGAAACAGTTCAACTTTAACGCTAGCAACCGTTTAAGTGTGATCTGGACAACGCTAGCGTTTTGCGACAGACGCTAACGCTAGAAGCAAAACGCATTTAGTGTGAACCAACCTATACTGCTAGCTGTAAGGCAAGGAAAAAGTAATTTTCCATATAAGCTACATTGTAATAGGGGAGATGTGGGACCAGTGACTCGAGAGCTGTTTTCTTCTTTTTATTTAAAAAAGTTTTTGAGGACTTGGGACAATTAAACAATTTTTGAGGCAAAAAAGTAAAATTATGTAATCTAATAGAATTTGTATTTTGTTCTAGAATCTAGAACAGGCTTTCTCAACCGTGGCCCTCGGTCCCCTTGGGGGGCCACGGGCATAACTCTCTAGCTAGGTCGTAGTTTGCAAAACCCAGCTACACAAGTGTCTTTATTTATAAAATTTGCCTGTTAACTTAAATTTGTGATTTTAGTTATGACCTTTCTTGTAACGTATTGTTACTTATTTTTCTGACACGTTTTTTTGATTTACTCGCAAGTAGGGATGTTCAAAGTAGAATGTTGTATCCTTTTATTACATTTTTTCGCGAAGTTCTACGCCTAATCGTACGTTTGCGAGTGGCAAGATTGTGGGATAAAGGTCTGTCCATTACTGTTTTTTCGGGCAGCCAATTACTTCACGACAACCTTCGCCTAATCTTTAAGTTTCCGTCAAATGCTGTTGGGCAAGCAACTAACTTGTAATGCCTGGTGCAGAGATTTCCCAATTTCCTTAAAGAGTTTGCAAAAGAACATTCCATCGTGAAACGCGTAAGGTACAGTCCATTTCAAATAGGCAAGTGCGAAAATTTTTCGCGCTTTGCGCGAATGTTCTTTCTACGTCCGGTTTGTTTACGTTTTAATGCTGTCTTTTCAAGTAGATCAGCACTTAAAAAAGGTTAACAAACGCTGAATAGATTAACCATTAAGGTTGTTGCCTTTCCTGAAAGTAGTTATAAGTAGTATGAATAACGAGGTTTGGACTCGAATTTTATTTTGCGCCAACACTTTACTTCCTTCGTAAATGTAATTAAACACATATTTAGTGCAAAAAAAATCCGAGACCCGCCTGATTTACAGTTGTTCCAACATTTTGATAACATAATTCTTAGTTAACATTTTGTGCGGCCCGCGGAGGACTTTCTGAGTTTGGATTTGGCCAGCGACTATAGAAATAGGTTGCTGCCCCTGAGCTAGCTTATGCACAGCGTATTTGCCAAACAATAGTAACGCATTATTAAAATAAAAATCTAGGAATCATCTCGGCGAATGTAGTGACAAAACATTAGTCGAATACAAAAACAACTCGTCGGAGTCCAAAAACAAGCCTGGCAATGACTAACTAAGTTAGTTCAATTTAAAACGACTGATTTGTTAAATAATTAGACAGTAGGTGCACTTAATATTCAACTTTTCTCTTCTTACATTTTGAGTTAAATGCTGTGGTATGTTGAAGAGTAGCGACCTCCCTTCCCCTTAGGCCCACAGTACCCTTAATCCGGCCCTGGCAAGGTGCAAGACTTTACGTTGCAGAATACAAGTTGTTTTACATTGGTTTTGATTATCGCAATTTTACAACAACAACCGAAAATCGTGGTTTGGTGGAAAGTAAACGTTGTATTGTTACCAATATACATGTTTATATATATATACTAATTATACACCATTATTTACCGGCAATACTTTTCTTTGCTTAGTTTAAGGTTCTTTTAAATTAATGAAAGAAATATTAAAAGACGCTCTTTTTAAATATCTCATCTATCAAAAAAACTTTGCAAAAACATTCGGATTTTGAGGTCGTTAGTAACGTAGTCAAAACACATGTATTAAAAATGCTAGATCTGTATGGCAGTACCTCGCTAGAGCAGCATCATGTTTTTTTTAGTTCATTCTGGATTGGTATAGAAGTCATCGAAATAAACTAATTAAGTACTGCAATAAAACTTGCGTGTGCGATTACGCGAACATAGCCTAAAAAGTAAAAATGGAAAACATTTATTTTGTCTTATGTTGGTTGCAGCCGACAGCAGTAACAACGACAGACAGTGTCACCACTTCTTGCAGAACAACTAATTTGATCGAATAATAGTTTTAGCTTACAACTAGCATCATTCAACGCTATTTGTAACTTAAGCTGCAAAACAGTAGTGCTTTATTTAATTTATTGGTTGATATTGAAGCAAGGTAAATGCAGCCAGGGTACTTTTTTAGGTATCGTTTCGGTTATTTTTTAAATAAAACAAAGAATTAACATTACAATTTTGTAAATAAAACTTTTCCTGTGTATGCACGGATCTGTAATGTAGCTTGATAATAAATTGCAAAGCCAAAAATGGTCGAGCAGTATGAAACGTTTATATCTATCAAGAGCAATCATTTGACATAATTAACGCCCACTGTCCCATAGCGTTGTACGCTTTTCAAAGCTGCGCTCCTTGTCGACAATTGACACAGCCTGTATTTTGAAGATCGCATTGTTTCGAAACAACAGGAATAGTTACGTAACAATAAAAATGGGCTTCGGGGAATTTTTTTTTATGTAAACAAAAAACAGATAAACAAAATATAAAGTTGTGAATCCAGGGTTTTGTGGAGAAAAGCCTAAGCTACTCGCGTACCACCTGAAAAACCTTCGCGTACCTCTAGTGGTACGCGTACCACAGGTTGGGAACCCCTGGTTTAGTGGGTAGGCCTATACATGAGTCCAGGGACCGAGGAGCCGATATGGAAAGGCGGCGTTTGTCGAGCGTCCTGCACCGCAATGTCAAGCGCAAACCCCGATGTAACAAGTCGAATAAAGTCAAGGATTCAACGGTTAAAAAAGAGTTAAAGTGTTTTTTGGTAAAACTTTATTGTATCAATGTCATCGATGAGCAACAAAAAATCTAAAGATTGTATCTAAAAGAAGAAAAATATAATTAACAGAAGATTGTAACTAAAAGTAAAAAAAATATACTTTTCACAGAAGATTGTATTTTTGTAAAACAAATATTATCGAAAAATATAAAGGACAAAAATCCGCCACTGGGTGGGGCTCGCAACTCGCATCACAGAAATAACAACTTGAAATAAAACAAAACATACGCTTGCTTCTGAACTTTAGCATAAATACCTATCAATTTCATCAAAAAAAGAAAAATAACAGAATAAAGGTGTACACTTTATAGGCTATAAAATTGTACAGGTTAAGTAAAGAAAAAATCAGTTTGGTACAACATTTGAAATAAAACTTTGTTTAAAACGAGATAATAGACAATATAGGTTTATACGTCCACAAAAGATATTATTGATTGTTAATTGCTATTCACGTTTTTCACATCATTGGATGATTGGAAAAATACGACTATACTGATGTTGGCAACAGCTTGGCTCTATGAAGCAAATGAGCACTTGACAGTGGACGCAAATAACTTTGTGGAGTTAGGCAATCGCAATATTAGGCTCTGCGCCATTTAAACTGCAACAATACAACCAAGGTCGGCAAAATCATCAGTGTGGAAACAAACGGTCCACTTGTTTTCTTGCGGGTCGTAAACTTCCACCGATTTCTCGTTGTATCTGTGACAAGATGTACAACAACGATATGAACAATTTGTTAAACTTTAGCAAGCATTATTATTAGAAACAATCAGTTACAATCTTAACCGACGAATATTATTTAGCCAAGTATTAATACCAAAAACCATAGGTTAAATATATCTAGAAAACATAAACGCCAAGAAAAATGAGTTTCACATCGGGAAAATAGAATTGAAGTAAGCTCCAATCTGAGCCCAAATACAATTAAGAAGCCATTTAATTATTACTCTAACCTTACTTGTGCTTTTTATAACAACAATGGTAAAAGTGAATTCTTAAAGCAGTTTTTTGTTTGTTGAATTGCAATTATATCTGTGTCTCGGGCGAATAGCAACAAAGCCATCATTTTGTTCGCTTTTTAAGAAAATATGTATAAAAATTACGAAAAGCAACAATAAATCCCACTACAGTGTACCGATTTTATTAATATTTGTAGTTTTTTATTCACGGTGGTTAGATTATTTTACTTTGGAATCCTCACCCGAAAATAACATGTAGCTTTCCTTGCAACACACAAGTTGCATGATATATCCGTCTAACGTTGGTGGGTCGAACTTGAGTCCACGAGTTGCTTCTGGGGTCGTATCGTTCTACTGTGCTTAGCCTCACACCTGGTTAAAAAGCACAATTGGTAAAGTATGAACAAACTTCTTCTTTTATTTCACCACTTGTTTTGTCGGTTTATTCTCAAAAAGCGATCGGGGAAAGAGGCGATATAACGCAGAAAAAAAAAAAAAAAAAAAATTTCGGAATAGATTAACTTGAAAAATATATTTTTACAAGTTTAACTTAACCTACGACATTCCCCGTATGACAAAGTTTTTTAACGTTTATTTTTTCAGCTAATGGCAACGTCATCTGCAAAATATGCTATTTATATGATATTTAACTTTATTTTACTTCTTTGGATGTTATCATTGGACAAAAAACTATAAAAAAATTAAACAATAAAACATTATAAACATTCATGTGTAACTAAACTTCTTAAGACTAAAGCACAGTTGTCCAATTTTTCTTTTAGCCTGGAAAAAAATTTAAAGTTTTAACTTCGTCGATTTTGAAAGTTTGAGCCTAGTACTGACGTTTAACATTCGAATATATAAAAATATCGTCTATCGCTATCGGAATATAATGTCAAGTATCGGACATCCACAGTTCAAAGTACAAGTTGACCTAATGTGTCGTGATATCTACTTTATACACTGAACAGTTGTTAGCTGGGCACTTGAATGGCGCTGGAACTTAAGTTAAGGAAAGCATTTATCGTAACCTGTATACATTCAACAATCGAAAGCAAACTAAGAAGCTTCCAGATAAAGTGTAACTTGGGCGCAATTGTAACAAATGATTTCCTTTATTGGTTTGGTAAAACCGAATCTACCCAATGTACTTTCTGCAAAAAGGCTACGGAAATGGTATATCACCTGTTTTATTTGTGTCCTGTGACGTGTTTATTCTGGGAAAACGTGAGCTCGTGGTTAAGTATGAAACAACGAATATCGTGTTCCCCCCCCCCCCCCCGATCTATTATTCTTCGTAGCCGTTCAAAACAATTAAAATCAGATATGCTCTTTAGGACCATTGTGCAAAGTAGATAATGTTGCGCTGATTTTTGTGTGGATAGTATCAGTAAGAAGTTAATTAAAAAAAACTAGTTAGGAAACTATCCGAGGTCAAAAGGACATCGTAGGGCACCATTCTGCATTCATTACGGCGCAGTGAGTTTTAATGAGTTTTCAAAGGTCGCTGCCCATAAAAAAAGAGATTGTCAACCGCTGGTTTAAGTGGTTCATTTAAAAGGGGTTTACAAATGTTTAAATAGGCACGAGCTCCAGGGTTCTGGGTTCAACTTCGAACCCACGGTTTACTTGCAAAGCTTGAATCCTCACGACGACGTAAAGTTAGAATTTCAAAAAGGTTTCCGGTAACTTCCCAAAGCTGCTATTTAAATCTTGGGGAAAACAATGTTCATATTAAGCTTGTTTACGCAACAGGTTGTACAAATAAAATGTCTGCGGCGAAACGATTTTTATAATTTTCGAAACTTGCCGTGTGCATTTTAATACAGACTTATTGCGCAGACAGCCAAGAGTCGACTAAATAGTGAAACTAGTCTGTAACGTTTCCGTCAATTTTCAATGCCAAAGCGAACGTGCGTATGTTCAACAAAGGTTCACTTACTCTTTTGAATAAATAATTTGTTTCTCACCATTTAAAACTGCACAAGCGGCATCCCATCGACCTTCTGGCATATCGGCCAAAGTTGTCCAAGTTTGATCGATGAGGTCAAACATTTGGCAACTTTTCATGTTTTTACCTTGTCCACCGAAGATGAAAACCTTGTTCATAAACTTCACCGCAGTCGCGTCATAAACTGGCAAGATCGGTTGCTGGAAATTTAAAAATAAAAACATTTGTCGCATTAAAATATGTTCGAATATTCTTAACGAACCAACCAACGCGTAATCAGCAATCTAATATCGTACAAAACTTCATTAGTTTGTAGTTGGTCTGCTTGCTAGTAGAGTTCTAAAACATACGCTACTACGAAAAGTTACGTTACAGTGCTACACTTTTGATGGAACGCAAGAAAATAAAACAACATTAGAACAGAGCAGGTTTACTATTTTAACGTATTTTACTTACTTTCTTGCAACAATACAATATTGGAAAAGGCTGAATATGTAGACAAACACTGCGTAGAAATGTTTTCAGCCTGAATTATCAGCAGGGTTGTGTTTTTCAGTAATGTGCTGTTTATTGTTTTCTATCAGCAAAATACGTTGTGATGTCCGTATGTTGGATGTGAAAAACACCAACATGTTTTAGAATACGTAAATGGAAACACAATTTATTGGATAAGAACATTTTAAAATGCTAACGTTATTTTGTAATAAATAGCTGCTTTTGTACAAAATAACTTTTTGCTAGAAGGTATACAAAGAAATGTCGGAGTTTGGAATCCTAATTGAAAACTTATATATATATATAGCCACAGCATTTCATGGTTTCTGCTTTATTTAAAATAGTTCATCATGTGTAATTTGTTAAAAACGAAAAACTTGTTTAAGCTTAGATCTTGTTCCATCTGAGTCTGAGTATAGTTCAGTTGGTAGAGCAACAGCCGCGAAACGGTCGAGGTCGTGAGTTCGAATCTCACTGCAAGCTTGATTTTTAGACTGCTAATGCTTTGCTTAAATGTTAATTCTTAGAAACTAATGATACGGAGCCGGTATCGTTAGCCAGTGCGAATTCCAATTTGGATGATGCTCGTTGCAGAATACAGATAGACATGTACTTGTGTATATAGTTTCAAGTAGTGATTATACATTCACTATTAAACTTAGTACTATTACTGTGAATTATGTATAAATATAAAATCATTATTTACCGGCAATTCTTCTTTTTGCTTAGTTGTAACATCAATCAGCAAACATTGTTTCTCTGAATTGCGACCACCAACCACCAAAAGCTTTGTTGATTCTGTTTGAAATATCATCATTGATTAAAAAGTAAACACATATAAATAAACATAGGACGATTTGCTTTAAATAATACTAATATTTTTAGGTTTATGTACTAGAGTAGTTCTTTGGTTTTAATAAATTGTTGAAATTGTTTTAATAAATTGCGGCCCCTATAGTTTAAAAACCCCTGCTTTGGTTGACTGGCATATTAATCACTTCATTTTAATCTTTTACGATGGCAGTTTTTACTTACGTTAGACACAAAAATTAATCAAAAAAGCATATTTAAAGGTTGGTAAAGAACACATATTGGCATGGTTTATGTGAGACTTTGAAGGGTTATTGCAAAAAATATTTACTTAAATATGGTGATACTAAATATCTACTTAAATATAGTGATACTAAATATGTACTTGAATATAGTGATACTGCAAATAAATACATATACAGTATATCAATTAACCTTGAGGTTTAGGTTGGGGTTTTGGGAGAAATTTCCTCATTGCATTCATCACAGCGCGACAGCAAGCAAAATTTTCACTAACAAGAATCTGAATAACAAATAACAGGCTTCTTACATCTACATTAAATCCCCTACTAACTGAATCTGGGTAATTACCACAGCTACTGAAAATATAATACAAATTTTTCTTTCACAGTTTTTAAAACACTGCAAAATTAGGCTTCATCATAGCATATATATAGTTGCTCTAGAGTTAAAAGTTGATTATATCTCTTAACATCAGCAAAATGTTTTAAGTTATTACACAAGATACATAAATAAAATATTACAGACGACTATTTTTGCTAACAACTGTGTTACATGTTGTATGGTTTGACAAGTTTCATTAAATATCAAGCTCATAGTCCTCTAGCAAACACTTAGTTCCATCAATATATGATTAAATATTTACAGCACTTGTATAATTTTAAGGCTAGCGAGCCTGGGTCAGTCTAGTAACTTCCAACAACCTCGTCAATAACAGTGGTCTGCAAGAATTCGCCAGAAAGAGTTGAAAGGTCAAGTTGAGAGAAGAGGTTAACAAAATGTTCCCTACGACTGGAAAGTTTGAAGTGAACCCATTGAATGATTCCAGTGAAAACAGACTCTCCTTGTTTTTAAACGATAAGAAAAACACAAACTATGACAGTCAAGAACAGTATAATATGAAATTATTTGTGTGCTTGAAGTGGATTAAAAATGGGAATTGAGTGCAGGGTTATAATCTAGACAAGTAATAGGGTTGTCTGATTGAAACTGAACAAATACTCAAAACCCCAAATATATTTTAAGCATCGATATTTATCTTATACAATGGTATTATCTGTGTCAGTCCCAAAACTGGAATGGAACTATATGTAAGTAATGTCACATTGAAATAAAAAACTTCCACCTGGGAAGTTTCCACCCCAACTTCATCACTAACTCCCCCCAAACTATAATTTATGTAAGATTATTGCAATTTTATTTTTTCAAAAAAAATCCAAAATGACTTTCCTATTTTTTTATTCAAAATTTTTAAGAAGAGTTCAAACTTTAAGAAGAGTTCAAACTAACAAATAGAGAGAAAAATTGCCAAAAACAAAATCACAAAAAAAATAAAAAAAAGCCAAGAAAAAACTAACAAAAGAGAAAAAATGCTACAAAAAGGGGAATTAATGTACCAGCATGACAATTAATTGCATTTAAAAAAACATAAGGCTTGTTGGAGTTTGTAGTAGATTTGGATTTTTCAGCTTTTTTAGGTAAGTTTGGCTTTTTTTTATTTTTGCCATCTGGCAACCCTGAAAATCATTTTGTCCGGGGATTATGCGTTATCAAATACAGCGACCCTATTCTAGCTAAACTGCAAACACAAAATGCTTTTGTTTGATTAAATTGATAAAACGTTTTTACAAAAATATCGAGCCAAGTTTTTGTTTGTGTGGTGCTTTGAGAAGTTTGTTTGCGCGACTTTATAAATACTTAAACCTCAGTTTATTGGAAACAGACTTGTTTCGCAAGCTTCCATCGGGTTATAGCGTTGGCTTATGTTTGCTTTGTGAGATTAAGAGGGTAAATGTTTATCAGTTCGTTCGAGTCTGTTTAATCCAACTACGTGCTGCTGCTCTCTAGGTTGCACCAACCCTGCACGATTCGCATATATTATAAAGTATTGCTCCATATATACAATTAATATACAAGCAAATAAAACACCCTACAACAAAGTAAACATTTCTATTTAAAATTGAAACTTATTTTGGGCATAATTTTGATTAACTATGTATGGGTTAGATTCGATGCACTGTGAGTAAAAGGCAAACACAAAATTCCCCACAAAAAATTAAACAAATAAAACATTGCCCAGAAGGAAATTGTTTTATTTAAATCAAGTTTACCAACAAACAACTAAAGCATCACACTTGTAGATCATTGAACACTGGAGTAGCTTGATCATTGATAAACTTGAATCACTAATACAATTATAAGATGAAAAGTAACAACATTATCTCTTTTCTTTTGCAAAACAGAAATCAACTAAGGAAATAAAATATAAACTTATAATATCTGGTATTTTATTGCCAATTGATATTTTTAACTCCAGGGCACCTTCATAATTGATTATGTCACTGACACGAATATAAGATGGTATAGTGATGTTATGAAAAACAATTTCCTTTTACAAACACATAAAGGTTTTAAAAAGTTGAACCAAAACTAGGGTAAGTTTTGGAAGAAAAATGTGATATTTAAGTTACCTTGGTATTTTGATGATTGATTATTGCAGACATAGAGTCAAAATCCAATTGTTTAAAGTCATCTTGTTGCACAACAGCTTCAAAGTTGGCATGTATCACTTGTTTTGCTCTTTCCTCTATTTTGGTGAGATTGTATCGCTGAGCATGAGCAAGGATTTCCAAGCAATTATCAACACCCACCATTTGCAAGATGTACTTGGCACATTTGGATTTAAGAACTATAAAAAACAGACAAGGTATTCAAAAATTTTAAATAAATAACCAAAATTGCAATATTGGTATGAAACTTAAAAACAGAGACTATTGTTAATAATTATATAGTTGAAATTGTTGAACATTACATGCTGGACTTAAAAATATTCTGTGAATTTAATTGTTTTTTTAAGTAAAGAAATAATAATTTAAAAACGATTATTATATATATATAAATACATCCGATCTGTGTGTAGTCAGCATCTTCATGCAATTCCAATGCATTCTCATTTGTAATCTGCACATCATTAGTGTAAATGCAATTCAAAAGTCTCTCCAGTTGTTCATCTGTCATTTTGATTTTGATCTCTGCAGCAAATTGTTCTTTCATCTAAACAGTGACATGTTATCACATATTGTAAATTTATATTATCTGGCTAACGTTATCATTTAGTTCAGGGGTTGCATGCGACATCAATGTTCGTGGCCAACGGAGCATTGTTAAATTATTGTAATGCGTAACGTTAAAGGGTTTAATTATTTGAATATAAGTGATTACAAAAAACAAGCATGTTTTAATTGTTTCGTTACGATTACATTTTTCGAGTTGGACTATTGAATAAACCAGTTTTCAATCACTCATCACATTCAGATTGAGGGGTTTGGCAAGACAGCCATGCTACTTTTTGTTATGTTTTAGACCAGTGGTGTTAAACTTTGTCCTCTTTATAAATTGTCCAGTGCCTTGCATAACAAAAATCGTGCGTACACATTCCTGTGTCATCTAAACTCGATTTCATTTGCACAAAAGCATAGCATCAGGTTTCCTGAGCTTATTTGTATTACGACGGTGCCTTTTAACAAAATTTAGTAAATTCATCTTTAAACATTTATTGGCGATTCAACAAAAATCCATATAATGCCCCTGGCATGCCTGTAGCAAAGTGCAGTGCTCTTCAACTGTTGTGCATGGTGCACTCTAGGGTGCATCAAAATATATACAGGTAAAACTCATAGTTAAAAACATGAGTAAAAACAGGATCAGATGTTTTGTTTAAAGGAAAATATATTTCGCCAAAGTGGCATCATTCCTGTAAGAGTACAAATAAATAATATCAGAGCGCAGCCATCAACAAACCAATAAAAGTAAACAATAAAATATTAAAACATTATAATAGACTAAAAACGCAATGAAAAGCACTACAGCCTCGCAGGCAACACAACTGGGATAAATGAGTAGGCGACGCAAATAAGTGGAGGAAGGGGAAAAAATACATATGAGCAGTGCGAGATGCTAGACGGTAAAATGCGGCTCGAATGGGTAGCGATAAGATAGCGGTTTATCTTATTCGCGGTAGAACCATTTTTTGGATGTTAATGGTTGCGTTGACTACCTTTAGCCACTTTGCTTCACATATGTCCAACTTTTTAAAAGGTGTTTTTTCTAAAAATGTTATGCTGAAACACTCTGCAATGGTAGGCCTCTGCCTCAGCATGGACATGTGTTTGTCAGCGTAGTGGCGCAGAAGTGCGCTGCTTTGTCGTTATTTTCTTTGTACTTGAAAGTTTTACATACTGCTCTATGGCCTCACCTTGTTGCAAATGAATTTTCCACTTTGGCAAAATATATTTTCCTTTAAACAAAACGTCTGATCCTGTTTTTACTCATGTTTTTAATTATGAGTTTTACTTGTTAATATACGCGTCAGCGGAGCAGTGATCGACTGGCTAAAACCTGCCGCCGATGGTTTTCGATTCTATAAAGACACACCCTATTGTTAAAATATATACAGGGCGCACCAGTACGAAAAGGTATACAAAGGTGTATCACAAAAGTTTAGTGCGCCATTATTGTTACATTTGCCAGTAATTACCGATTCCTATGAGACAATGGTGCTTTAATCGTTGTAAACTAACTTTCTCTTGCATTCCGTTTTTTGGTGTAAAGTTTGAATGCTGTTTTATGACATGCAATAGTACTGCTACTCGCAAGTAATCTGCAGCCATATCAAACCCTCACCGACAGTGTGTAAAACTTCTGCAGATCCGCTCGGTTTAATTGACGTGATTATATTGATATGCATTTGATTTTTCATATAGCTTTTTCCTTAATTTACCTTTTAAGTAAACAGGTGCATGAGTTCCTCACAACAACTTTAAGGGTTCACAAAACCGAAAAAGGCTTAAGAGCAGTGGCTTTGTGTATGTGGCCCCCAAATTATATTTAAAAAATATTGTGGCCTGGGAAGCTGTCAACCTTGGACCACCCTGATTTAGTATATAAAATAACAAAGATAATTTTTTTATGTATTAACAAAAAAGTAAAAAATAGATAAAAATAGCAGGTAGCAAAATAATTAAACTGATATTGCTGAATGAAGTAACTGAAAACATAGCTTTTCCAACTAATTTCCTAAGATAGGAATTAATTAACCCTTAACAGACAAATATTTACATACTTGAATATTACTTCATTTGTTGTGAAATATTACTTTATTTATTAATTATAACTCACCTGAGTTGTAAACATTTTGCAAAAGTACTCTGACATAAGTCCAAGCACAACTCTATGAACCGCAAAACATTTGGTTTCCGCCTTGAGCGTTGCATCACAAAACTGCTTTTCAAACTTGCGATCACTAAAAATAGAAATTCAAGAAGGCGATTTGAACAGGTTGCTGAATCGTTTACAATTACCAGAGGAGCTATTTTTCATTATGTCTGGTAGCAACAGTTTATATATAGTAATTCTTATTTAAGGCACCTAGCAAACAAGTGAAATGATTTTACATTTTTGCCCTTCAGCGAGCCCCTTATGATAGCCAAGACAGCCAATTGTTGACTTCTAGACAGAAAATGTTTTTATTCAATGGAATAGCTTTTCACAGAACATAAGCTGTTCTGTTTATTTTTACATTTGATTTGAATTGAGTTAAATCGCTGAAAAGTTAAGTTTTCCGAAGTTTTTGGATAGATTGGACATTAAATTTAGAATATACACCGGGTTCAAAATAGATTTATTCATTAGTGGTTATTTCACAACAATGACAGTGATAAGTTATGCAGCTTAGGAACCATAAACTAATAAAAAGAACTAATACTGAACATTTGATTCAATATGTTCAGCTGGGTTATATTAGACTGCAAATATTGGGGTTGCTCAAAGTGGAATACTGGAACATAAAAACAAATGTTGACATATTTGAACCCTAAACCTTTCTTTATTTCAGTCAAGAATGACAGAATTGTTGTCATAATGCATGTTTAAGTAGGAAGTGGTTACTGTGCTTTCTATAATATGCTTAAATAGCAAGTGGGTACAATCAGTATGGCAGAAGCGGGCGACTATGTTGGCCGACGAATCAGCAAGAAAACCGAAGAAATTGGTCAAAAAAAAATAACATTTTGTTTTTTTCAAAAGATTATCCAAAAAACTTGTGCATTCTACACATATTCAATCCAATATATTTTTTAAATGCTGAATTTGTAAAAATATGCTGAATGTGTAGGAACATTATGCACTAAAATTGACTGAAAATAAATTTTCTGTGTCATTCTAAAATAAGTACGAAGCACATTGTTTAGAGAAAAGCCAGTGTTTGGCATATAGATTATTTATTAGTTTGGGAAGTACTAAATTTCGATAGAACTGTTGTGTATTTGCAGTTTTACTTGATTTGGCAAGAACTTCTTTATTAAGTTAAAAAAGCAATCATGATAGTCGCCATTTTTGTTAAATAGACAGGTGTGACATTTGCATAGGCATATTAAGGATGTACTAGGCCAGGGTGAGCAACATACGGCCCGCAGACAGTTTCCGGTGTTACATGATAATGTGGCCCGCGGCAACAGTCTGCCGTAATCCCCCACTACTTGCTTATTACAATTAGAGGACTCCAGCTATAAGATCAAAATAAAAACGACATCAACATCGAAATAAGACCAACGTAGGACTAGTACCTAATAGTCGTAATACCGTCTAAATCGGAATAAGTTATAAACCGGTCAGAATAAGTCCTAAATGACCAGAATCAGGCCTATAAAACATTTTACCTAACCCCAAACCCCACCCCTAAGTACATCATTAACTCCCCTAATAATTTAAACCCTAACCCATTTTCTAACCCCACTTACTACCCAACAATAACCCCAAACAGGGCCAGGAAATCAGAGGCCAACACAGCGGCACCATAACGGCGCCCTTTAAACTAGGGCGCCCCAAATTAGACACCAAAACGTTCGATACCAGACCCATGGCCCCCGATCGTCCGATACTCTCTTTTTACAGGTTCATGTGTTATTTTGGCCATTTAGGCCCGATTCCGAACAATTTAGGACTATTTCCGACAGATGTATGTCTTTTTGACGATAAGTTATTATTCTGTCGTATGTATTACTGCATATTTTGGTTTATTATGTCGTTGGTATTATTACTAAAGTGTTATTGATTTTCTGCTTTAGATTTAGAACAGGGGTCGGCAACCTTTTTCTAGTCGCGGGCCAAAACCAAATTAAAAATGTCTCTGCGGGCCGCACACAATGATAACTAAGAATTGTGTTATTAAAATGTTAGAACAACTGTAAATCAGGCAGGCCTTGGTATATTTTGCACTTAAAAACGTGTTTAATTACATTTGCTTCTTAGATTGAGAATTTACAATCAATATTTTTCCTTGGATTTTGTTAAGAAAATTAAATTGTAAATATAACAAGGATAGCTACTTTTTCACTTAAGTCCACAATAAAGCAAGGTTTGCCGTGCTATGTAAGTGTTGCCGTGCTATGTAAGTGTTGCCGTGCTATGTAAGTGTTGCCATGTTTAAAGAGTACAACATTAGCCGCCATTATGCGACAAAACATATAGGCTATGGCAGTACAATTAATATATCGATCAGGAATCCGGCCCGCCTAGTACTTCATTTCACATATCAGGCCCGCCGACTGGAGAAGTTGCCCGCCCCTTTGAGCTACTTGTTTTCGCATGAGTTCGCCCCAACAGCTTATTTATGTAACAGTGTTAGAGTAAGAAAAGCAGACATTTGCACCCCCAGTCACCCAGGCTGTACTTCTGCATACCCCAAATGTCAAAAAAAAAAATTTAACTTTTGCTAATATATTTACTTCTTAATATTCGTATCGCAGCTCAGTGCACAATATCTGGCGTGGTTGTTCAATGGTGGACAGCGCAAATGTGTCGTGAGTGCCACAAATTAAAATGCCTAAACATGGCAAGGCTGATACATCCCTTTAACATACACATCATTTAAGTTTGGGGCACAACCAAAAAACCGACGAATTTACGCCAAAAATGCTTGTCACCAGAAGGCTGGCAAGATTCTCCAAGTGGAATACAATTGCCTGTGCTTTTTGTTAAACAGTTACGGTGCTTCAATATGTTCAGTGGGGGTTCTTTTGATTACAATATTTAGGACAAAATAAGTGTTCCAGTATTAGGGCAAAATCAATTACTATGTGATGTGCCACTATGTTTAATGCCTAGTGATTTTACACTATCATGTGTATTTTTACAGCTAAAAACAATCCACGGCAAAGTGTGAAATAAGGATTCGACGAAGTATGATATGGGGTGATTCATGTTTTTATTGTCGTTATACATTTCAATGTCTGCAAAATGGCCCAGAACAAACATTGTTTGTTATTTTGTTAGTTAATGCAAACTTATTTTTTAAATTGTGAGAAAAATGCTAAACTGGAAAACTTAAATGAATAATATTTCTTGGAAAATTAAATCCAATAATAGAAGTTGAACTTAAATGTCTTTGAACGGGCTATTGCAAACCTGTAATCTAATTAAAATATTGTGCTGTATTTATTAAAATTTATGAACACTTGGTAAAAATATTCAAATCAGTAAACGAGTTGTTTGTTTTAAGTAATTTTCAACCCGCTAATACATTTTGAAACTTGCACTAGTAAGCACAAATCTCCAAGATTACACTAGAATTTATTGCAAAAGTTGTGGACAGTACTAATTAAAATATTGTGCTGTATTTATTAAAATTTATGAACACTTGGTAAAAATATTCAAATCAGTAAACGAGTTGTTTGTTTTAAGTAATTTTCAACCCGCTAATACATTTTGAAACTTGCACTAGTAAGCACAAATCTCCAAGATTACACTAGAATTTATTGCAAAAGTTGTGGACAGTACTTAAAAAAACTAAAGTTTGGCAAACAGGTAAGCCGGCTAAACTGATCTTTCGAACAACTAACTGACTTACTGATTGAGCAGTTCCAATATATCAGGTTTTTCTGTGAAATCTTCTTGAAATGTGGTCAAGACATCTGCTGTTGCCATGTTCAAGTGTGAAAAACTTAACAGGACAGTAGTACTCTAATTATTGGCTAGTGTTGGCTGCAATACAAAAAAAATGTTGTAATATTTTCTATTCATCAAATTTTAAAGCGTTGAAAGTATGGTACAGCTTACAAGCAACTTGGCGCTACATAAAATGAACAAACATCAGCACTGGTCTAGAATTGTTCCACATTTATTTTGACACTAATAAAACGAGTTGTCAAAGTTAAAATTGCAAGGAAGGCATAAATATGTAAGAATAAATATAATAAGAATAACGCTAACTCGTACCCTAACCCAAACATTGTTAGCAATATGGACGCTTGAACGAAATGTGGTAGCATTCTAGACCAGCGCTCATGTGGGGGTCATCTTATTATTTGTTCTATTTTGTCGCAGTTCTGTCACCATAAATTTGGCCGCATTCAGTAACACAAAGATGTTATTTCCATGCTGTTAAGTAAACACGTCTGTGCTAAACAATTATATGGCAAAGCGATGTGTACAAAGGCCAAACAAGACTTAGTGAACTTGCTCTTAACCTAACCAACTGAATGTAGAACTGAACTGAACGCAACTGGACACACTGCTGGAAAGTATGGCAGATTTTGACGGCATCTCGCGAGTACACAGGCAAAAAATAGGGGTGACCAGGTGCAACAAAGGTCTAAAAAGTGCACCTCAGGTGCACTTTATGTTTTTCCGATGCACTGTTTATTGCATACATTGCACTGTAAAAGATGCCGCACAAGCGCTTTACATATTTGGGGTGCGGTTCAGATATTTTTTCGGGTGCACTTATGAAAGGTTGAAAAAAACTCGCTGGTGCACTTGCCATACTTTCCACAGTGGACTGGACAATGGCTCAACTCATTTAACTAAAATAATGTAACAGACAGAAGGGCGCTCTTTAAAAGTTATTCAAAAAAAATAATAATAATAATACCGTATACCACGACGCATATTGTTTGGGTTAGCGTTTGGGTGAGGGTGGGTCAAGTTATGTTATATTTATTATTAATAATAACTTGACCCACCCTCAATCAAACGCTAACCCGCACCCTAACCCAAACAATATGTGTTGTGGTATGCGGCATTTGAAGAAAAAAAATTTTTTTATTAATTTTTACGTACAATAGTGCAAGAGCGCCGACAGAAATAATATACTGGAGTGTTAGTACTGTGTATGGACCTTCAGCTATTTCTCTAAGTTGATTGCCGTTCTGATGTGATGCAATTAATTAAGATACGTTTAATACCTTGTTGTGGTTAAGCTGTTGGAACATGCAACCTTCGAATAACCTTTAACAAATGGAGTCGGACTCAAAGCATAGCAGTAACCCTCATCAGCGGCCACCATTTTGAAAGTTTAGTTCCTCTTTGCAGTTTCGTTCTGGGGAATACAATAGAGGCATAGAAAGTTTATAAAATAAACTAACTGAACCGCATCTCTTTCACCAGTTTTGACAAAACGTTGCTGAAAAATTGCAAAAATGGTTGATAAATAAATTTTTTAAACTTCTATGCATTTTTTGCATTTGTTGTTTTTGTTGGCGGTAAATGTGCATTAAACCGTGACGGTTGTAACCAGCCATTTGTAACTAACGGCAACATAGTCTAGATTTCTATTTTTAACTGAAATTGATAAAATACGTTCGTTTGCGCAAGTTAGTACTTTTAAATTTTTTTTGCGCATTGAAAATAAAATTTTTTTGCTTAATTTGTTAAACAACATTTCGCGTGAAGATTGACAAGTAAACGTAACAATAGCATGACGCAACAATGGTTCAGGAATCAGCTTTGTTTTCATAATTGCGATGCTTGTCGCTCATTTATTCATTGTAGTTGTTAAGTAAGCTGTTCTGCTTTTTGCTTAGTAGCTAATTGTTGGGATTTGAGTTTAACGAAACTAAGATAATTTAGTTACTGTGATAAACTGACCAAAAGTTAAAAGTTCGCAAGGTAGTGGTTGTTGAGTGTGAAATAAACTTTGTGCTTACTTTTATGTTAGTTATCTGGCAGTTGACTTTCCTGTTTAGAAACCGTGCTACCGCAAAGTACTTTTTTGCAGTGTTAGGTGCTTGCTGGTTTAGCCTACTGTGTACATTTGCCTTCATTACAGAATTTGTAGACTGTCGTCATTATATGTTGAGAAAGGCCCGCGTTTCATAGCTCTTTGGAGGCATGCAGGTGGGCCGTTCTGAATATACAGCATTTTAATCGTGTTTCAAGTTGGTAGTCATATTTGAGTTGTTGCGTAATTCGACAGAGCCAGGATTTGTGTTTTTGGAGAACTATGATTTTTTCACAGATGACGTCAGAAAGTTAAGTCAAAAAGTGACACCACAAAAAGTGGCCCTAAGAACACCAAACAGTTCCTTTATTTTGTTTCAGGTTTGTGAGGTGTTAGTTTTGAAACAAAGCTGTAAATTACAAAGATGCTATCACGCCTTTATATCATTTAAGATGCCAAAAAGCGCACATTGCTATTCACAGTTTTGTCTGGAATTGCAACATTCAATACTAAAAAAAACGGTCAAAATTTCTTGAGGGGGGCATGGCACGATGCCCCTCCCCTTAAATACGCTAGTGACCGCACAGTTCGTTTATTTTGTTTTATATTGGTGAGGTGTAGTTTCAAAACAAAAGCAATAAATTACAAAGATGGTATTACGCCTTTAAATCGTTTAAGTTGTCTAAAATTTAATTTTTAAAAGTAATTATATTATATTACTTAAAGAATCGTGTTAAGTGCTTTTCAAGAAACGCACACTCTAATCATACTCTAAGGGCGTTGTTGTATGAAGTAGTGTTTCCCGTAATACAGGTCATTTTAAGGAGCAAAAGGCGATTTTATTTCGGTTAACATCTCTCTTGGACCGTTTGCAGAATCAGCCAGCTGATAAGAAAATAACCTATCATGTGAATTAAATTAATTGTTACAACTTTATTGTTTTATTTTTATTAATGTTTTGGTTATTTGTGCATGGTTAAAATAATATAAAAGCAACAAGCGAAGTGGGATTGAACTCACTTCAGTAAATAAGCACTTGTAAAAATGACAAGCATCAACAAACTTTTTGCTAAATTGTTTTTTTTTTTACAAAACTAAATGAAATTTTAAATAAAATACATCAAAAAGTACATCAACAATGTATAAGGACGAGTGCACTTAAAGAAGCACAAACAACAATAAAACATCAACAAGTTTTCGGCGGTTTTGTAAAAAAAATTGTAGAAGCGGTTAATATAGGCACACCTAGCCTGGTTAATCCACTCGATTAGTTCACACATAAAGAAGGGTAAATTCACTTATTTGGGTTAAAAATAGAATAATTTTCTTTGATTTCGTTGGTTAGTTCATTTTGATATCCTGAATAAAATCATATCTATCTGTATATTTAAATTGTCAGAAAAAATAATTTAGCATAAGCAAAAAACACGTAAATAGCGCAGTACAAAAATCACATTTACAAAACTGTCAACTTCAGAAAGTGCCATAGGACGTAAAAAATAAACGAAAAATACGAAAAAACAAAAAATGAGATCCGCGCAAAGAAAAAAACGCTAGGTTTTTTTGCGATAACATAAAAAAATTAGACAAAAATATAAACTTTTGGGCATGACCTCTGAAAGAGAATATATTGTACGCTGTTTCGGTAATATTTTTTCGACCAGAACGCCGTTCTTCACCGTTCTTCCGGCTTTGTTTCACGTTTGGTGGTTCGGGATAAGTAAAAAGTGAGGAGCAACTCACTTCGGTTTGATAACTGTTTATATATTGACAAGCATAAAATCAAGCTTACTTGCCGCGATAACATAGTCTGAATTAACTTTTAATTTCATCGTCAGAAACAAACACATCCCAAAATTAGGTGAATAAATCATAAGCTGAAAAGATAGAAAACTAGCAAGATAAGAGTGGTGTTGGTATTCACTTCCATCAGGTAAGGCTTTTTACGACTGCCAAAATACCAATATATTAATATTGGCAACAGCTTGGTTTTGTGAAGCAAATGAGCACTTGACAGTGGACGCTAAAGAACTTTGTGGAATTGGATAAACAAAATAAAAGGCTCTGCGCCATTTAAACTGCAACAATACAAGCGAAGCTATAACACTTATCAGTGTGGAAACAAACGGTCCACTTGTTTTCTTGCAGGTCGCAAATTTCCACCGATTCCTCGCCTTTACTGTGACAACAAGATGTACAACAACGATATAAACATTTTGTAAAACAAAAAGTAGTTATTTAGAGATTGGTAACCTATGGTAAGCCCCATGGTATAAGCATTGATGTTAGAAACAATCGGTTAAATACGTCAAAAAAACACTTTTTGTCAAATTTCAGTGGGGACCCCCTGGAATTGTTAGGTTGCGTCTAAAAACCCCACAAACCAAATCTGAGCACGTTTGGTTCAGTATTGACCGTGCTACGTCAATTTGAAAATTCAGAAAATTAATTTCTAAAATTAAAAAAAAAAATTATTCTCCCCCTAAAAAAAAGTAGTCATGGTACAAATGTCACATTTCAACAACATTTATTAGGCTGTTTTGCACGAAAAATGGCTTAAAAATTTAAAATAAAGTAGATGCAGCACACATGACACCGAATGCAATTACGTCTGCGTCTAAGGCGAAAAGCAACTTTACTCGCTAAATATGAAGCCATCGTTTTGTTATCTTATCAAGAAAATATATAAAATGATGGAAACGCAACAATAAAAACCATTACAGTGTACCGATTTTATTAATATTTGTAATTTTTATTCATGGTGGTTGGGTTATTTTCCTTCAGAATGCTCACCCGCAAATAACATGTAGCTTTCCTTGCAACACACAAGTTGCATGATAGCCCCGTCTAACGTTGGTTGGCCGAACTCGAGTCCACGAGTTGCTTCTGGGGTCGTATCGTTCTACTGTAGTTAAGTATTTTCCTGGTTAAAAAGCACAATTGGTGAAGTATTAGACGAACTTTATTATGTTTAATTTTACCACTTGCGGGCGATAACTTGCAACTAACGACTAAACAGATGACACTTCGTGCACAAATTAAAAAACACTACTGTTGACAACATTGGTCTTAAACCGCTTTTTGGTTGTTAAACTAGGGAATGTATTTTTTGTTAAAAAAAAACAATTTTTATCTCTTGACCTGACGGCTTGGACTTGTAATTTTTATTTGTTTTTGTTTGGCTTATTATTTTTTTAAACGTATAAATAGGAGGACTAGTCAATTGGGGTATTTAAAAAAATGTGTTGGTACCGTGACAGTTAAAAATTAGTTTATATTCCCGTTCCCCATACTGCATGTATTGTAAGTATACAAAGTAGGAATGTCTGATAATTTAGGATCGGAGCCGATACCCAATGTGAATAATAGTATCGGCACTCGTCCGATAATAGAACGGTATCGGTGCCGATCCGATACCAAACTAATATTGTAGTTTCAGCAACAATTTGTGATTTAACGCAGCCATTTCTACCTTAAACAATAAAACATAATATACACGTCAACACCATGAGGTAACTGAACTTCTTTACTTTAAGGCGAATTTTGTAAAATAATCGCAAAAAAAACTTGGAAAACTTCATCTATTTGAATGCTTGAGCACAGTAATGACGTTAAACATTCTAATATTGTCATCGCTATTAGTATAGACTAAACCAGAGGTTCCCAACATAGGCGGTACCGCCTCCTTGTGGGCGTTGGTGAGTTACAAGGGGGAGGGGTGGGTCTTTGTCTTATTTTGGGGACGCTGAACTCACATAAGGGGGCGTTACATCAAAGTACTTTTCGCAAAATTTTATAAAAAGTTTACATAAAAAACAAACAGAACTGTAGGTAACATTTAAGCTTAATAGTTGAACGCTAACTCTCATCCCAACCCAAATATAGTTAGCAATATAAACGGACGGACAAAATGTGGTAGGATGGCAACTTTCGTACTGCGAAATTGTAGTAGTTTTCCGCAAAGTGGTAACTTCTGGCGTAACAATTGGCTTTCTCATGTAAAGTTGTTGGTTGTTGGAATATACGTACGTGAGAAAAATTTTCGCGCTTCGCGCGATTCATCTCCTACGTCCGGTTTGTTTACGGTTTAATGCTGTCCTTTGACCTATATTAGCGCTTCTTAATCTTTTATGTTGAGCTAACGACAAAACTGGATTTCATTAGGAAACAATATGTTTATTCGTCAGATATTTTAATTGTAGAATCGCAAAGTAGTTTGCACAATTGTGTTTAAACCTCAACGCATTTATTGTTGTATGTAAATTATATATTCTGTTACCTACATGCCTCAGTTTTTTAATAGGTACCTACGTCATTAATTAAGTTCAATTTATACACATGCTGATGATGTAATTCCTATAGTTAATGTATTTTAAACAACCTAAAATATGACTGCAGCTCATCGAAATGAAAGTGCAGACAATATGATGCTACCATTAATAATAGTTTACTGTACAGCAAGATTAGGGGGGCGATATGAAATATTATGGAGCTCAAGGGGGCACTAGTGTAAAAAAGGTTGGGAAACACTGCACTAAACAGTGTTGCTAGGTGGGCACTTGTTACGCAATATTAAGTTCTTCCTTACCACTTTTTGTTAGTTGGGAAACGTTCAGGATTACCGTGAGTAAACAGCCGCCATTACGTGGTGGCCCACGCTTAACTTGGTAAATTTTATATCTCGTTTTCATTACATTCTAATAACTTCGTGTAGTCATCTCTATTTCAGGTAAACCGTAATTTAAACAAAAACTTTCTTTTCTTCTGTTTTACAATATTTTATCGAAGTTTTGGACTCAAATCAATGAAAAATAGTTACTTTTGCGCTTGCTTATTGCCTAAGTAAAATTTCTACGAACCTATTAAATGTTTGATCAAGAATGTAAACAATACAATTACCATTGGAACCACCAGTTGCGTAAATGTTTCCTTGAAACGCAGCAACTGATAAACTATATCTAGCTTCATTCATATGTTGAATTGCTGACCACCGATTATCCGAGAACTTCTCACATGAGTTGAGGTATGATGAGCCGTTCCATCCACCAATAACAAAAAGCGAACCTGAAAAACCAACAAATAAAAAAAGGTTCAAAATGCTCTAATGTCGTAAAGTACCAAACAGCTTCACATCGATTTTAAGTAGCCACGACAGGCAAAAAAGTGCAATTTGGGATGGTTAAAAAATAACGTTGACAAATGTTCTAAATCATCCTATACGAAGCCATAATCGTCTTATTTCCTGATGCGCGCAAATATTTTCCGTATTTTAGATATGGACATAACATCGAAAGCGGGTCTATTCTAAATGCTCGCCACTTTAACTTAGAAATAAACGATTAAGTTATCGTCATTTCTGGAAATATGTTTTTGCACGATTTTATTTGTGACTATTATAGGCTAGCGCCTGACTCTTCACAATGTTAATGTAGTGGCCGCAACCCAAAATTAGGTCGATGTTTGACTTAGTTTGGTCGCCGACTGCAGAACTTCACATTGTTAGACTGATTGAGATTAGTCCAGGGAAGATTTCTCATTTCTTCTTATTTTGAGCAAAATACAGTAGTAACACAAAGATATGGCTCATATTATTTTAATTCTAACTCATTTATGCTTTTATCTTATTCAATTTTGTCTACTTCAAGCTCACAAAATCTTCAGTAACTACAATTCGGTCGCCAAAGCTTTGTTTTTATACATACGCTTAGTATTTAGGTCGCAGCGAAAAAAATGGTTGAGAAACACTGAATAACGTTGTTTGCGCAAATCGATAACATTTGCATACTTTAGCCATTGTTTCGTCAGCAATACCTGCTAACTCAAAACTTTTACAAGATAAACGCACTGTTTGTTTTTGTGGACACCTAACAGGTATGGGTCCAATTGCCTTCACCATTTGTTTGCCAAACACATCTTGATAAATATCTTTGTATCGACTTATGTAACATCTTGTGTCGCTTAAACCGCGTGTACTGACCGCGTCACGTGTCATTTCACAACACTTTGCCAAATATATACGCAATTGTTTTCGCGTTGCCGCAGTCTACTTTACAGTGTTTTGTTAATTTGCACATTTGAGCACGAGTTTGACGATAAAAGCAGGTCAATGTTACGTTTTGAATTAACTTTGTAACGTCGTGTTTGAAAATCCCGTGATTGGCTCCGACCCCATAGTCCTGTATTCACCGAACTACGAAACTAACTTGGGCGGATATACAGCAACTCCACTCATTGGATGGAACTCCACATTTACAGTGTGATGCATTTTTAGTTTTAAACAAATTGGACTCCAGACAATATAGTCTCGATTTATCCGGCGGCCGCAAACCAGGTGCAATATCTCTAGTCCGTAGGCCTGGTGGCCCGCAAACATAACGCGAAAAAGTGTGGCCCGCGATGCTGTCAATCTTGGAACTGGCTTATACGATTGAAAGTTGGCAACACTGGCAAACAGCTGATAGCGATGCGAGGTAAAGTCAACTTTCATCCTTACCTTCAAATTCGACCATTGCGTGGTGACTTCTCGGTTGCATCAAGTCAAGGCCCTTGCTCCAGGAATTGTTGTCGGGGTCGTAGATGATACAAGTTGATAGATGCCTGTTGTTATAACCACCGGTGACGTAGATCAAACCTGGGTTCAAAGTAAAAAGTTATATTATAGGAAGCTTCAAACAGAAAAATATAAACCTAACAACGAAAAGGGAAAAAAAACGGGTTATTTATATTATCCAAATATTGAACTCGATTAATTGTTAATACGACATACTTCGTCAAATACGATCAAAAGGATGACATTTTGAAACAGATTACATTTAAAATGCGCAAAAATGAGAACAAAAACACAATATGGCGAACTTTATTAAATTTTATTTGTATGATATAGAATTATAATAACTAATTCAATAAAGTAAAAAAAGAGAGAACCGAAAATTTGAAATATTGTCATGTTATGAAACTGACATATTTCAAAGAAAGTAAATAATATGCGACAACATTCACAGTGTAGGAATGTAAGATACGGAAATGCGTTTCTAAGATAAGTACTCGACCCGGCCGAGTAATGCACTGTGCCGAGTATTCGAGTTTAGAATTTTGCGAGATTGCCCGCCTCGGTTACCGAAAGGTGTTTTCCTATTTTATTACCTGAATATTTTTTACTGAGCACAAATCATTTAAATCGCAATCTGAACCATCATTGTCTTATTTGCTCGTTTGGACTACAAACGTGTGCTAATAAAATAACAAATATTATTTATATTTTCAAAACTTTGAGTTGCTTTTTAATACGGACGACACGCGTCAGACCAGTTTCGAGCAAAAGAGTCGAACGAACAAGTCCACAAACGTTTATGGGAATTTGCAATATTTTAGGCATGTTTATCATTTTAAATATGGGATAGTTGATTCTTACCATTTAAAACAGCACAAGCGGCATTGTATCGACCTTCTGGCATATCGGCCAAAACTGTCCAAGTTCGATCGATGAGGTCAAACATTTGGCAACTTTTATTGTTTTCACCATCTCCTCCAAAGATGAAAACCTTGTTCATAAACTTCTCCGCGGTCGCGCAATAAACTGGCAAGATCGGTTGCTGGAAATATACGAACATAAGTTGGGTAAAACGCCAAAAGTTAGATCATGCATTAAAACAAACACACAATCAGGAAATATCATGTATATCAAATTTTAAGAACTAAATCGCATGTAAAACACTGAATAATAAGCCAAATAACACAAACATTGTCAAAACAGGCTTTACGTCACTGAGTCGCATAGAAAAATACAACAGGGAAACAGGCTGACTAGTTTTAAATTTCCGATTCTACAATTTATCGTTGGATGCTCTTTTACTATGTTTCAATTGAAACCAAAACTAGAGATTAATAAAGTTCAATAAACATGTTCGCTCTTCCAGAGAAATCACAGCCTAAATAATGTTATCTGCATTTACACTAAAGTTTATAGTCAAGCGGGGTAAAAAAAACAATTTTAGCTAACTTGTCTGCCTAACTTTTGTTTTTCGCAACAGAAGTGTAATTATTCATTCTTATTAAGCTTATGGGTCTACCTTTCCAACAACATAAAGGATTTTTAATTTTATTATAAAATAAAAAAAATATTTTACAAAATCTGTTTTTTTTTTTACCCTGATGAAAGGGCAAAAAAAAGCAATGCCGGGGTAAAAAAAAACAAGTGAAAATTATGACCATTTATAATATTTTATAGAAGCAGGTTTGACTTTATTTGAAGTAAATAGACTAAAAATGCTCTTTCAAAACCACAACAACACACAAATTTCATGAATACCTTTAATGGAAAGAGAATTTAAGTATAAAAAAACATTTTTTATGACCCGAATTTGCACCTGTTTAAAATATTTTTAGCAACTAATTTATCCCTGGTAAATCATTTTTTCTACTAAGTTAAACTTATAGAGGTTTAACATCTCAGGGTAATTACTTTCCTACTGTTAAAGCAAATTTTGATCAATTAATCTGAAAAAAATAACCCTAGAAGTTTCTAGTTAATCTATTTTGCCTGTTTGAGCATAATAATACCTTCATGTGGTATTGATTTAGATCGCGATGCACTTTGTTGAAAATATTGGGTATCGGTATCAGAATAAAATTTCAAGTCCCTATTCGTTTCCGATTAATTTCTTTAAATTTTTCACTTTCTTTTGGCACTAATGTTACCTGGTATTCATTCATTTTGGTGTATAGCTTTAAATGTTCTGAATAAAAGTTTGGTTATTTTACCCAAAGTAAATGCTTGTTAGTTGTCTATCTTAGTGTTTTTAGCTTATGGTCTACAAATAAGCCTCATTATGTAGCTTTGGTATTGGTACATATTGGCTAGGCATATTTAGTCTACTTTTTAAAACTAAAAATTACAAAATAAAATTATGGGGTAAAAAAGAATTAAAATGGGGAAAACACTGTTTTTCTTCACCCCGTTTCCATAGAACCGATCGGGGTAAAAAAAATATATCTAAAAAACTAAAACAGCTAGGAAAGTAAGGTCTTTTTTGTTTAATAGATCAATGTTTTGTCACAACACAGAATAAAGGCCATTGCCACAAAGTTTGTTGTATAGGAATTACACAAAAGTTTCTACTGGCCTTACAAATCTTTTTAAGATACAAATTTAACTGTTGTTTAAACTAGCATAACTTTACTCAGAGAAAAAAATTAAAATGGTTGAGGGCTTATTGGTTAGGCCAAGAATGTATCTTTTACCTGAAAAAGAAATTAAAAAGAAATTATATATACTTTAGGTGTGATGACTTTAAAATTTTTTTTTACCCCAAGTGACTATGTATTTTTTTAACCCAACACGTTGTTTTTTCTGAAATTTCCACAAACTTTTGTTACCTGCAACATTATGAAGCTACCATGAATTAAGAAAGCCTTGTGAGAAGTTTGAAAGGTATACGACTTTACGTTATCACAATACAGGTTGCTTTACAGGGGCTTAATGCAATATACAACAATTAACGCAATATACAACAACACCCAAGTATTGCTACATCACGGTATGCTGTTTGGTGGCGCCCTTATGCTATAAATGACACCAAAATAGAAGCGCAGTTGAAAAATACTTAACATTTGTTTGTGCTGTCAGCGTAATCGGAGCGAAAAACGCGATTTGGCAAAAGTTGTATAGATTTTTACGGCTAATCATAATCATATGTTCACGATATGTGCAACTAGTTTAACAAATTCCCATTAAGTTTTGTTATCTGCAAATCGTTTTGTATCGGTCAAAATTTAATAAATCAATTATTAAGTGAAGTTTTTAAAAATATTTTTAGACTGCTCACTTGACTTTGGTTGTTTGTTGTTTTAGTGGAAAGTAACTTGTATTTTTTAATAATATACATGTTTACATATTTTACATACACAATAATTATACACTATTATTTACCGGCAATACTTCTTTTTGCTTAGTCACTACATCAATTAGAACACATTGTTTCTCTGAATTAAAACCTCCAACCATCAGAATCTTTGTTGATTCTGTTTGAGAGTAACACAATATAAATCGTAAGTTGAAAAAAGCACAAATTAGCAGACAGAGAGAGATTCGTAGCAGTAGGTTACACACATCTAAATTAAAGAATAAACAAAAACAATATTTATAGAATTTTTAATATATTTCTTTAGATTCGAAAAAAATATAATTAATTATTTTTACTTTATGAAGCCAATATAAGCAACAAAACAGCTTTTTAATTATATATATTCAAATATGGACAATTTTAGATATATTACTTTAAATGACTATATTTCAAATACATTACCGCTAAAATTGTGTCAATATTTTATTTCACAATTGATTAATTATTCGAGTAGCTTTCACATTTACCTTCTTTAATAGCGACTAAAAACGAAAAATTAATGAATCAGATCAACAAACCTAGAGCTATGAAAATTACATATGTGCAAATACTGGTATATGCTAAACATATATTGTTAGACATCAGATATACACTTAAATATATTTTGATATAAACTTAAAATAACTGCTGATTAACTAATAGTGACCTTGAGCTTGGGGTTGGTGACCTTGAAGTTTGGGTTTTAGAAGAAAATTTCTCATCGCGTCCATCACAGAATGACAACAAGCAAAATTCTCACGAACAAGAATCTTAAAAGCAAATAACAACATAGTTGTAAGTTAACAACTATCTTAACCAAAATAATTCAGCTTTAAAGATGTATGCTAGTTGATATGGCAAAATCAATGAATTACTTTTATTATAGACAAAAACTGGTGGTGGTGAATTAGTAGTCAGAACCAGATTAATAAAACATGATCAAATGTGGAATTTGTTTAGAGTAAAAAATGCCATATTTAATTTGTTTTTATTTTACCATTAGTTTAGCAAGGTAAAATAAATACACAACATAAAAGACACAAAAAACTACTGTATCGTATATTAATAAAAAAATTGAAATTTAAAAATGTAGAAAACAAATTGATATTTTAAAGTTACTGCAGCAGTAATTTTATGCAAACCTAGTGAGTTAAGGCAATTGAAATAACTAAACCAACCTCGTCAATAACAGTGGTCTGCAAGAATTCACCAGAAAGAGTTGAAAGGTCAAGTTGAGAGAAGAGGTTCACAAAATGTTGCCTACGACTGGAAAGTTTGAAGTGAACCCATTGAATGATTCCAGTGAAAACAGACACTCCTTGTTTCTAAATAATTAGAAAAAACATCAACTGTGACATTCAAGAACAGTATAATAATATTCAATGCTTTGTGTGCTTTAAGTGGTATAAAATTGGAATTGAGTGCAGGGTTATTATAATCATCAACAAGTAATAGGGATGTCTGATTGAAACTGAACAGATACTCAAACCATTTCAAAGCATTGGTATTTACCTCAGTACAAAGGTGTTATCAGTTTCAGTCCCAAAACTGGAATGGAACTATATGTAAGTAATGTGACATTGAAATACTTCAACCTGGGAAGTTTCCATCACAACTTTTTCACTAACTCTCCCCAAACTATAATTTATGAAAGATTATTGCAATATTTAATTTTTTTTTGAAAAAATCCAAAATGACTTTCCTATTTTTTTTATTCAAAATAAGGCTTGTTGGAGTTTGTAGTAGATTTGGATTTTTCAGCTTTTTTAGGTAAGTTTGGCTTTTTTATTTTTGTTCTCTGGAAATCCTGAAAATCATTTTGTCTGGGGTTATGCGTTATAAAATACAGCAACCCTATTCTAGCTAAACTGCAAACACAAAATGCTTTTGTTTGATCAAATAGATGGCAAAGAAGGCTGGGACAAAAACGTTTTAGCAAAAATATCGAGCCAAGTTTTTGTTTGTGTGATGCTTAGAGATGTTTGTTTCATAATCACGCGACTTTATAAATACTTAACCTTAGTTTATTGGAAACAGACTTGTTTCGCAAGCTTCCGTCGGGTTATAGCGTTGGCTTATGTTTGCTTTGTGGGATTAAGTGGGTAAATGTTTATCAGTTCGTTCGAGTCTGTTCAATCTAACTATGTGCTGCTCTCTAGGTTGCACCAACCCTGCATGATTCGCATGTATAAAGTGTTGCTTTATATATAAAAACAATATACAAGCAAATAAAACACCCTACAACAAAGTAAACATTTCTATTTAAAATTGAAACTTATTTTTAGGCATAAGATTGATTAACTATGTATGGGTTAGATTCGATGCACTGTGAGTAAACGGCAAACACAAAATTCCCCACAAAAAATTAAACAAATAAAACATTGCTCAGAAGGACATGGTTTCATTCCAATCAAGTTTATCAACAAACAACTAAAGCATCACACTTGTAGATCATTGAAAACTGGAGTAGCTTGATAAAAATTAATCAACTTCAATCACTAATACAATTATAAGAAAATAAAATAACAACAATAATCTCTTTTTTTTTGGAAAACAGAAATCAACTAAGGAAATGAAATATAAAGTTATAATATTTTGTATATTATTGCCAATTGATATTTTTAACTCAAGGGCACCTTTATAATTGATTATGTCACTAACACAAATATAAGATGTTACAGTGATGCTACGAAAAAAAAATTTCGTTTACAAACACATAAAGATTTCAAAAATTTGAACTAAAACTAGGGTAAGTTTTTAAAAATAAGATGTGATATTTAAGTTACCTTGGTACTTTGATGATTTATTATTGCAGACATAGAGTCAAAATCCAGTTGTTTAAAATCATCTTGTTGCACAATAGCTTCAAAGTTGCCATGTATCACTTGTTTTGCTCTTTCCTCTATTTCGGTGAGATTGTATCGCTGGGCATGAGCCAGGATTTCCAAGCAATTATCAACACCCACCATTTGCAAGATGTACTTGGCACATTTGGATTTAAGAACTATAAAAAACAAAAAGGTATTTAAAAATTTAAAATAAATAACTGAAATTCCCCATATTGGTATAAAACTTAAAAACAGAGACTATTGTTATTAATCATGCAGTTGGAATTGTTAAACAGGCATTGCATGCTGGAATTAAAAATATCCTGTGAATTTAATTGTTTTTTTAAGTAAAGAAATAATAATTTAAAAACGATTACTAAATATATAAATACATCCGATCTGTGTGTAGTCAGCATCCTCATGCAATTCCAATGCATTCTCCTTTGTAATCTGCACATCATTAGTGTAAATGCAATTCAAAAGTCTCTCCAGTTGTTCATCTGTCATTTTAATTTTGATCTCTGCAGCAAATTGTTCTTTCATCTGAACAGTAACATGTGATAACATAATGTGAATTCATATTATCTGGCTAACGTTATCATTTAATACACAGATTGCATGCAACATCAATGTTGGTGACCCATGGAGCATTATTATTGTAATGCGTAGCGTTCAGGAGTTTAATGAAATAAAAAAGTGATAACAAAAAGCAAGCATGTTTTAATTGTTTCTTTACGATTACATTTTTTCGAGTTTGACTATTGAATAAACCGGTTTTCGATCACTCATCAAATTCGGATCCAGGGGTTTGGCAAGACAGCCAGGCAACCTTTTGTTATGTTTTAGACCAGTGGTGTTAACCAGCTTTATGTAATTCTCCAGTGCCTTGCATAACAAAAATCGTGCATAATTTTCCTGTGTCATCTAAACTCGATTTCATTTGCACAAAAGCATAGCATCAGGATTCCTGAGCTTATGTGTATTAAGACGCTGCCTTTTGAAAAAAAATTAGTGAAGTCATCTTTGAACATTTATTGGCGATCAAACAAAAATCCATATAATGCATGCCTGGAGTCAAGTGCAGTGCTCTTTAATTTGTGCGCACGGTGCACCCTAGGATGCACAAAAATATGTATAGGGCGCACCAGGACGAAAAGGTATACAAAGGTGTATCACAAACTTTTAGTGTTATTTGCATAAAGTTTGAATGCTGTTTTATGATGTGCATAAGTGCTCACAAGCAGCCTGTCACCATAATCAAACCCTCAATGACAGTGGGTAAAACTTCGGCAGCTCCGCTCGGTTTAATTAACATGGTTGTATTAATATGCAAATGATGTTTCATATCGCTTTTTACCTTTTAAGGAAACAGGGTACATGAGTTCGTCACAACAAGTTTAAGGGTTCACCAAACCAAAAAAGGTTAAAGAACACTTTGTATGTGGTCCGCAAACTATATTTACAAAATATTATGCCCGTGATGCTTTCAATGTTGGACCACCCTGATTTAGTATATCAAATAACAATGATAATTTTTTTTATGTATTAATAGAAAAGTAAAATATGGAAAAAACATAGCAGGTAGCACAAGAATAAATCTGATTTTGCTGGTTGAAGTAATTATAATTATGGTAACAAATAAGAATCAAATTGGTAGGGATGTTCAAAGTAGAATATCCAATCCTTGGATTCGAATCCAGATGGGATTCGAATCCAATTCTGCCGTTCATTTCGGGTAATTGGAACCGATATAATTTAATGTTTTACCGCGGATTGTTGCGCCTAATTGTACAAACGCGTGTGGTAAGTTTGCCTGTCGCTGCGGCGACCAATTTATAGTGCTTGCTTTAAATGTAACCTGGTAGTGCAGTGTCAGCGTTTTTTCGGGTGACCAATTACCGTGTCTCGCGATAATGTTCGTCTAATAATTAAGTGTCAATCAAGCATTATTGGGCGAGCGCCTAACGTGTAATGTCTGGTGTGGAGTTCGCAATTGCCCTAAATGCGTTAAGTTGCAAAAGTAATATTACGTTGTAAAACGTGCTGGCCATCTACAAAATGCGCTATAGGGTTATTTAAAGTCAACTTTAGGCAAATATTCAGCGAGGTTATGCAGTTATGCACAACGTAATTGTCAAGAACTTGTTATGCCAATAGTAACTTTGTATTCTTTGCCGTACATTATTTGACTGCATAACAGATCATGTTAGTCAAAAAAGAAGCACTAAAACCCAACAATGCTTTAAAACACAGGACCGAATGGTGTAAGACTTCTGTGTGCAGTGTTTCATTGTACTCACTATTGGCAAAAATATAAGTTTTGGCAACAACCTGGACAGTTTATATAATACAGTTTACAGAACTGCTTCAAATGACAGTTGTTAAGAATGTTAAACATATGGGAGATTTTTTTATTATAATGTGCACATGTTAGCAAATTGTTTGGGCGATTTATTGCTGTGATTGTAGGCCCTGTGGGGTAGATTAAGATTAATCCCTTCCCCAAACAAAACCAAGGTTAGATAATTTAATAAAAATATACTAGGATTCGCTATTCTGGATTCGTTATTCTAGATTCGAAACCTATTATTCTAGAATACCTTGGGATTCTACTTTGAACATCCCTACAAATTGGTCCATCTTGAAAGTGCAAGAACTGAAAACATAGCTGTTACAACTAAATAAGGTAGGAATTAATAAACCCTTAACAGACAATTATTTACATACAAAACATAGCAGGCAGCACAAGAATAAATCGGATTTTGCTGGTTGAAGTATTTATAATTATAGTAACAAATAAGAATCAAATTGGTCCATCTTGAAAGTGTAAGAACTGAAAACATAGCTTTTACAACTAACTTCTTAAGGTAGGAATTAATAAACCCATAACAGACAATTTACATGCTTCAAAAAATGTGATGATTACTTCCTTATTAATTATAACTTACCGGAGTTGTAAAAAGTTTGCAAAAGAACTCTGACGTAAGGCCAAGCACAACTCTATGAACTGGAAAACATTTGGTTTCCGCCTTTAGCTTTGCATCACAAAATTTCTTTTCAAACTTGCGATCACTTAAAATAGAAATTCAAGAAACTGATTTGAAAGGTTGCTGAAACGTTAGTTTACAATTACAATTACCATAGGAGCTGTTTTTAATTATATGGGCCGAAAATTTATTTTCGGGATATATCTTGTTTTTGCCCGAAAATGTTTCAGACCGATTTTTGTCCGCATTGCGAGTAGGAATCTTCAAGTCAGAATATCGGCGACTCATTTATAATGCTTGCTTTAAATGCGGTGTCAGCGTTTTTTCGGGCGACAAATTATTTGCGATAAGCTTCGCCTAACAATCAGGTGTCAATAGGGTGTATTTATCGCGGCAAATTTAAATGCGAAATCTTGAAGTAGTGTACGTCTCTCTGTTAGCACCTTTGGTGCATGTTGCTCCAACCAACATACCAACATCAGGCCTAAACAACTAGCAAAACTTTCGATTTAATAGTTTGCGTATTAGTCACATAATAGTGTTTTACATATTGTTTGAAACTACAGATTTAAAGCCTGTTTTAACAGTGACTCGGACCAAGCCATGGTAAAAATTTCCCGAGTAAAAGTTGGCAAAAGTATAGCAAACCATAAGCGTTAAACCATTTTAAGTATTTAAGAGAATTATAATACTTGTTTTTCAAACACGTAAGCTGGTCAAAATGTAATAAAATGGCCATACGCATTATCTACGTAAATTCTATTTATCAAATATATGTTTCGATCATTTTCCGAAATCTACGCCATATTTGAACCTCTTTTGCATCAAAGGCATAAGTTAGGTGAGTAAATTTTCGGCCCATATCTGTTTTTGCTTGCAGAAACAAGTTAAGGAAAATAAAAAACAAAATATGAAATATTAAAAAATAAAAAGTATAACGAAAAAAATAAAAATAAAACATCAAAAAAAAAAATTAAAAATAAACACTAAGCCCTGAAAATATACCCCCTGACAAAATATACAACAACCGCATCCCCGTCTAGTTATTATTATTATTATGCCTGGTAGCAACAGTTTATATATATATAGAAATTCTTATTTAAGGCACCTACCAAACTAGTTATGTGATTCTACATTTTTTTCACTTTAGCGAGCCCCTTATGATAGACCAGACAGCCAAAAAAATGTTGAATTCTAGACAAAAAATGTTTTGAATAACCGAAATAGGTTTTTATAAAACATAAGCCATTCTGTTTATTTTTACATTTGACTTAAATTGAAAAGTTAAGTTTTTAAAATTTTTGCTATACATTGGACTTATATATATACACCAGGGGCAACTTAAGAGATACAGTGATTAGTGGTTTATTTTACAACAGTTACAGTGATAAGTTATGCAGCATAGAAAACATAAACAAATAAAAAAAAATACTGAGCATTTGATCCAATATTTTCAGCTGAATTATATTATACTGCGATCAACAGAGTTGCTCAAAGTGGAATACTGGATCATAAAAACAAATGCCATATATTTGAATCCTAAAACTGCCTTTATTTCAGTCAAGAATGACAGAGTTGTTGTCGTAATGCATGTTTAAGTAGGAGGTGGTTACTGTGCTTTCTATAACATGCTTAAATAGCAAGTGGGTACAATTGCTTGGCCTTTTTGTTCAACAGTTACGGTGCTTGAATATGTTACTGTTCAGTGGGGGTTCTTTTGATTACAATATTTAGGACAAAAAAAGTGTTACAGCATTTAGGGCAAAATCAATTGCTATGTGATGTGCCACTATGTTTAATGCCAGGGATAGTGATTTTACATTTTTATGTGCATTTCCACAGCTAAAAAAATAATCCATGGCAAAGTGTGAAATAAGGATTCAACGAAGTATGATATGGGGTGAATCATGTTTTTATTGTCGTTATACATTTCAATGTTTGCAAAATACCCCAGAATAAACATTGTTTGTGATTTTTTTAGTTAATGCAAACTTTTTTTTTTATTGTGAGAAAAATGCTAAACTAGGAAAATTTAAATGAATATTATTTTTTGGAAAATTAAATCCAATAATGGAAGTTGAACTTGAACTTTCGGCTAATACATTTTGAAACTTGCACTAGTAAGCACCAATCTTCAAGATTACACTAGAATTTATTGCAAAAGCCGTGGACATTACTTCAAAAACTAAAGTTTGGCAAACAGGCAAGCCGGATAAAATGATCTTTTGAACAACTAACTGACTTACTGATTGAGCAGTTCCAATATATCAGGCTTTTCTGTGAAATCTTCTTGAAATGTTGTCAAGACATCTGCTGTCGCCATGTTGAAGTGTGAAAACTAGTAGTACTATAATTATGGGCTAGTGTTGGCTGCAATACAATAACTTGTTGTAAGATTTTCTATTCATCAAATTTCAACGAAACGAGTTGTCAAAGTTGAAATTGCAAGAAAGGCATAAATATGTAAGCATAAATAATAAGAATACTAAACCCGAACATTGTTAGTAATATAAACCCTTGGTCTTGGACGAAATGTGTTAGGATTCTAGACCAACTCCCAAACATCATATGACACAAATATCATATGATGTTGGCTTTCTTGCTTATATGTCACTGTTGGATATGTCACAAACTGTTGGATTTCTTGCTCGGCGAAACAAAAGTATTGCCAGTCAACTTTGCAGTGACGAAACACAAACAAATATGCGGCCATTTTGAAAGTTTAGTTCCTGTTTGCAGTTTCGTTCTGGGGAATACAATAGAGGCATAGATAGTTTATAAAATAAACTAACTGAACCGCATCTCTTTGACCAGTTTTGACAAAATGTAGCGGAAAAATTGCAATTATGGTTTATAAATAAATTCTTTAAGCTTCGCTGCATTTTTTGCATTTGTTGTTTATATTGGCGGTACATATGCATTAAACCGTGACGGTTGTAACCAGCCATCCGTGACCAACCAGAACAACAAGGAAATGTATTTTGTTTAAATTTCTATTTTTAATTAAAATTCAGCATGAAATGTGTTCGTTCGCACAGGTGTAACTATTCTAAACAGACGAATTGATTATGCTCTAGTCTTTAAAAACCACATTTTGCATGAAAAGTTTTGCGTTGCAAAGTTTTTTTGGAGTATTAGGCATGGGCTTCAGTGGAATCCACTGGAATTTCAAATGGAAGTAAAGAGCGATTTTGCGAATTACAAATTCTAAAGAGTAATTCCAAAACAAAAACGGATTTTAAGCCAACCAAAAACGGCCCCGGGATATGGACATCAGATCGAAAAAAAAACTATTCTACATGCTCACCAGTTTAACTTAAATAAACCGAAAAATATAGCCATTTCTAGAAATATATTTTTTGCACGATTTATTTTCGACTGTTATAGGCTGGCGCAGGGGTCGGGAACCTACGGCTCGCGATCCATATATGGATCTTTTTGTGACGCCATTATGGCTCTTTTGATGAAAGAATCTTGCTTGCAGATAAATGTAAGAAATCATTTCTCAGCATTATTTGAACAAAACTGCGCACGGCCACGACCGCTTTCCTAACTTTATTTTTCCTTTTCAACACACGTAGTAGTAATTTTTTTAGCGCTTCGCGCGAATTCCATCTGTATTTTCGGGACTGTTATCCCGTTTGATGGAATCTCTTTATATCCAAAAGGCCTTTACTGCTCTTCCGACGGAGACCCGTAATAAAAACTTAGGTAATTTATTTTTTCGTGCTGATGTGCTGTTTTCTAAATGAAAACAAAATAAATTAAGGTCCCTCTTCAAATTACTATTTTTTGCAACCTATAACTAGGCCTAGATGCTAAAAAGTGTTATATGGCTCTCATGGAAATACAACCAAGAATATTTGGCTTTTATGGCTCCCTTAGCTAAAAAGGTTCCCGACCCCTGGGCTAGCGCCGGACTCTTTACAATGTTATTGTACTGTTCCATAACTCTTTAGATGTTTAAAATTGAGTTGCTGTTTGATAAGGTTTGGTAGTCGACTGCACAAGTTAACATTGTCAGATTTATTGAGATGTCCTGGACCGGTGACAACCGATCTAACATTTACAAAACAAATGTTACGTGTTTATTAATACTTAAACACCCAAATTAGTTAATTGTCATAAGCCAAATCTTAGAGTTCATATTAATATTAAGTTATCTTACGAATTTTTAAATAGGGCTTTAGATTCGCGCGTTCTAGCTTTCGCATAATCAAATGTATTATTGGTTGAATAATATAATATTTCATGATGTAACGTTTTCCGTATTGCGTTCTCTCGCCTCGTTTCAAACTTGACATGTAACCTTTAATCTCATAATCTATAACCGTCAGAGTTGCGGGCAATGTTCTCACGTTCTGCAAAACAAGCCACTTGTTTTGTTGGCGTCTGACTCCCGCTGCAATTTGGCCTTAGAATGGCCGCTGTAATGCCTAGCCATGTTTTCAGAGTGCCGGCCAGTCTTATTGGCCAAATATGACGTAACTTTCGTGTTCTTTTTCTTCCTACGTATTGGCTATATACATGTCGTTTCTTAGCGGCTTTGAGCTTTTCTCTCGAGAAGTCTTTTGCGAAGTCTTAGCCGACAGTCGCTGCAATAGGCGGTGGCTGTCTGTCTCACATTAACTTGAAAATAACGTTCACTAATGCTATTTGATAACGTTTTAATTCGTTGTAACAATATACTTTTGATTGGAAGTTTAGTTGTGGTTATGACAGGTAGCATATCTGACCAGAAACCTTTGCAAACAACAAGAACTCGCGCGGTTGCGTCCCGCCGGGCAACTGTATGGGGTCAGGGGCCACGCCCCAGTGCACAGGTCGCGGCGGAGCGTAACAAAAATCTGCTTACAAAAATTGTTGCACTGTGAAATGGCATGCTAAATGATGTTTAATTGTCTTATATAATGTCTTTAGAAATTACTTAGCTTAATGTTGAAAACACAAACCAAGTTGAGCGTACCTAAGTTACCACAGCAAACAAACTGATATCAACAGATGCGCATCTAACCCTAACAAGTTAAAATAGTTAAATTTAAAATGCCAGAAAATAGCGAGCAACTTAGCATAAGCTAACGGAAACCAAGTTTTTGTGCCTGGTGCGTTTTAGCTCGTGAGAAGCCTGCAAGGTGTAAGACTTTACGTTGTCAGAATACAAGTTGCTTCACATTGGCTTTGATTATCGCAATTTTACAACAACACCCAAAAATCGTGGTTTGGTGGAAAGTAAACGTTGTATTGTTACCAATATACATGTTTATATATATACAAGTAATTATACACCATTATTTACCGGCAATACTTTTCTTTGCTTAATTTAAGGTTCTTTAAAATTAATGAAAGAAAATACTGAAAGACGCTCTTTTTTAAATATCTCATCTATCAAAACAAACTTTGCAAAAACATTCGGATTTTGAGGTCGTGTGTCACTTAGTCAAAACACATGTATTAAAAATGCTAGATCTGAATGGCACTATCTCGCTAGAGCAGTATCATGTTTTTTAGTTCGTTCTGGAATGGTATAGAAGTCATCGAAATAAACTAATTAAGTACTGCAATAAAACGTGCGTGTGCTAATACGCGAATATAACCTAAACAGTAAAAATGGAAAGCATTTATGTTCTCATATGTTGGTTGCAGCCGATAGCAGTACCCCCTACCCTCAACAACGACAGACCTATATCGCATTTGACTTTTGGGGGGTAATTTTGTTCGAGAGTGAGAGTTAATCTTTGAATTTAGATCCATTATCGGGATATTTACATGATTTTTTCATACCGTTTTTTCTATATAGTTTACCAGCATTGATTCTATTAATAGAATAATGGTGAACGATGCGATGCTTTGAGAAATAAAGCCTACAAGCATTCCGTTATCATTTACCAAAAAATGGTATCTTCATAAAGTAAATACTTCTGCTGAAATAAATCTAGTAAAATTTTCTGCCGCTTTGCAGAAGCATTTTATTTTGCAACAGCTGTACAGCAAACAGTCAGCAGATTACTCTTGCTGTTCAGCGTTGAACAGCTCATCAAGCTGTTCGAAATCCTGTGATTTCAAGTCGTTTTCCATGTTTGCGAAATCACTATCATCTATGAGTGATTCAAGGTCCTTCATTTCTTGTTCTATATAAACATGTAAATGTAAGTTAAAATTTGCCAGCATACAAACAAAGAATCTTATGAATATGACACTTAACACAGTTATAACGATTAAAATATTTTACCCTTTAGGTTGTTTCCTTTATTGTCCCATGATTTGCGACGTCTTCGTGCAGGAGCTTTTGTAGTTGTTGGAGCTTGCGTTGTCGTCGTTACTCTTCGTCTTCTGTGAAGAAAAAGCCAAGAATTGACGTCGACGATGCACGCCAACATCACACATGCAAGAATCAATGCCGCCTTGTTCATCTAAAAAAGGATTGTTACATTCTGTGGTGCATAAATCAAATTTGCATGGCGATGCCATTACTGCAAATTATCTAGACCAGTGGTTCTCAACCGGTCCGCCAAATATATTACAATTATCTTAACTGCAAAATGTAAGATGTTAAAAGCTTGACCATCAAAATTTGAACTTAGCCAGTTCCGCATGCAGCATTGTGACGTAACATAGAGTTGATCGTCTACTTTATGCTGCAAGTGTTGTGCTCAACTGTTTAAAAGTAAGCTACAACTCGTTAAACTTTAAGACCAGTTGTACGTGAAATACTTCAATAGAACCACGTATAACACGTATGATATTAAAAACACGAAATTGCTCATTACATTGAAATTTCCTTTCTTTGCTTTTGAGTTGCATACTTTTGTCGTAACTACATTTTGGGTTGATTTGGATTTTTGAAGGTCCATCGGTCCGCAATTTTTTTTGTAAAATTTTTCCGGTCCGTAAGCTAAAAAGGTTGAGAAACACTGATCTAGACTGGAAAGTACCAAATGCATGACAGTTCAAAACAAGTTTTTGCAATCTAGCAAAAGCCTTTAGAGCCAAGTTCTTGTTTTTTAGTGCGGTGTGGGTATAACGAAGTGTCTCTTTAATTCTTTATTTTGAATAACTAATTTTGGCGACGTTGGTTGCACCAACATTTTATGAGAGAATTTACAAGAATGAATGCAATAGAAATGCTAACATAATTTCAGCCTAGCTGTTTTTTTGGTATAAAAGGCAAGTTCTCAACAATTTATCAAGGAACATACAATAGGACTTATGAAGCACCAATATCCAAATCATATGTATCAAAAATTTCATAGCATTAAGACCGACGGCATAATAAATTAGAATGCGCAGTAATATCTGATGCAAACTTGTCGGAATAATCCTAAACTCAGTGGAAAGACTAAGCTTCTAATGAGATTTCATTGACCCCCTGAAACTAGTCCACAAACCCTCAAGGGTCCATGGAACAAAGTTTAGGAATCCTTTCTGTAAAGTTGGAATACAAGAAATCCAGCATCATGCGATTTTTCATGATGTCGCGTTTTCGTTGAAAAAATGTTGTCAATTAACTAAACGCAAATTTCGCGTTTTCCATGATCAGAATGGTTTTCAGTCGCATTTATGCGAGATTATCTGTTATACGACATCAAGCTTTATACAAATATTTTGGGCAGACAAAATATATAAATTTAGTTGCATGTTGGTAACTTAAGCTAGATACAAACATGCTTACAATATAAAGCTTACACAACTTACCTTTGAAGCTGATAATTAGCCAAGCAATAACTGTAGAAATATGACTTGCAAGTTGGATGCCCTCCAATTTATAGGCTTTTCCGCGTCGTAGGCCTAAACACAAACATATGCATCTTCATGGGTTTTTTTAACAATAATTCCCCGTTGATTTTAATTTACGTTCGGGAAAATTTTTCAGCTAGATAGGCAGCGGGTTTTTTCCCATAAATATTCAGTTTCCTGTATAGTGATTGGCAGCTGGTTTGGCGCAGTTAAACTGGGGTCGATGATATGATATTTCTTTAAATTAGTTTGACACGGAAATCGCCAATATTGAAGGCATAAAAGTCAAAAAACCTGAACTAGTTTTAACAAACCAAATGAAACTTACCGGTCGCATGAAATACATATTCCTTTAAACAAAATTTAGTGTTTTTCCTTCTTTTTTTATAATTTGAAGTTTACCTATCAACTCGGTTTTGCTACAGTTTGTTAAAATAGTAACAACACCAACGGTAGGATTTGGAGAGAATTTCTAACATGGCCTCACATCATATATTTGAATGTCATCTATATTTTTGCCAGTGAGAGCATAGTCAAGACGTCATTTAGTATCGGGTCCAATCACGGTACTTTTGGTTCGAAATATCGGACATTGGATTAAAATTACAAGTACCAGGCATCCCTGTTCGCAAGTTTGCCTCTATTTAAGTATTGGTATGCAGCTTTTGTTTGGTGGAAGTCACTCTACATATGATTTGATTAGCAAAGTTTAAAGTTTGACCTGAGTGATCTATGTTAATTGAGATGGTTAAGTAATAGTTTGTTACATTTCTTATTTAAGTCCCTCTATCATATATATAGCTGCATTTTGTTCTTTTTAAGATTACTTGAGTTATAAAGTGCCTTGCGAAGGCACATCTGAGCCAGTCTTTTTGCTAAGCATTTCTAAACAAATCATTAACCATCCCTGTTTACCGCCACATCACTAACTTAAACAAAAATTCCGCATCGTTATATTGTTCGTTCTTTTACAAGAAATTCTCGCTCATTTTTATTTACGTTTAACGAGAAAAGCGCCGACTCATAAGGAAATGGCCTATTTCCTTTATTTTATTAGGAAATAGGAAATTGTTAGGAAATTGCTCTTATTAGGAAATTGCTCTGAAAACTGGTGAAGGTAGTTTTAATAACTTTAGGGAATTTTCCGTCTTCTTATAGAAAATAAATTATATACTAGAAAAAATACCCGGCGTTGCCTAGGTTACGCTAAATATAGTACTTATCAGTTTAATTGGTAAAAAAACAATAACCACGATAATGTACAAAGTCTACCTGAAATTCGTCTGGTTAAACAAAATAAAGCTATCCACCATACTGTGGGCTCTTTATCACTATTGAACATTACGTTGTAACATGTTAAACTGCTAGACTCATATGTTATAGCCCACGATAATGAAAGATAAATGCTAAATCAGCATATACCCAAAAAGTACTGTTACGGATTGTGGTAATCAGCAAACAGCGTAAGATCTTCGTAGGAGACATAAACAATGCAAACTTTATTTGAAATGGCATAATAAATTTATTTGTGCCTAAACGTTTGCACTGCGTGCCACTCAATAGAAATTTCAAATCATGTGATGTGTTTTAAACCATGTCATATTGTTTGTTTAAAATCTGTACCGAAATGCTTCCCTACAATTAGAGTAACACTCCACAGGTTGTGTGAAGGCGGCAGTAATGGAATGGCGTGTTTACGTATGCGACTTATCTGCGTGGGTATAAATATTCAACTGTCAGTCTCCGTAAATTCCCAGTAAATTTTGCATATGGTTAAAACAGTGTAAAAATAAAATATGAACGTTTAACCTAAAAACAGTTTTGTGTCCGAGATAGAACACTAAAGGTAAGGCGCGAATGGCCAATTTAATCATAACTCACGTGTTGTTATCATTGTTGTATAACCTTCCAGGGGCGGGCAACATACGGCCGCGGCGTTTTTTTTGAGCGGCCCGTAGACAGCTTCCGGTCTTTCGTGTAATTGTGGCCCAGGGCCACAGTCTACCGCAATCCCCACTACTCGCTTACTACGTTAATAGTGACTGCTAGCAATACTTTAGTTTTTTGCTTTATTTGTGTTTTTAGATTCTTTGTTTAGGCCTTACAAATTAAATTTAGAATCTACAATAAATATTTTTCCATGGATTTTGCCGACAAAAATAAAGTTGACAAAGATGGTCGCGAATTTAACAATAATAAACAACAAAAATACGATTTAGGCCTTGTATAGGTGAAAAATTCACGATTAATGGATTCAGGAATCCGGCCCGCCAAGTATTTCATTTTAGCATCTCAGGCCCCCGCAGACGGAGAAGTTGCCCGCCCCGGATTTAATCACTATTTCACATGTTACGAGCATAATATAAGCTCTCTGAATCCACATGATATATAGCCCATGACAAACCAAATTGCAACGTTTAGTGTTTTTTTAAACGGAGCTACTACGAAAACCCGTGACAAATGTCGATCGAAAATCACTAACAAGCGTCAAGTCGTAGCAGCAATTGTTCAAATTGCGCGAATTCAAGCAAATACGTTATCCCGGTAGGTCCCATACTGCGTCTAACGAAAAAAAATCCCGTTTAGTGTTCAAACCGCTGCAATAAACTCTATATTTTGCAAACTTAAGTCCAAATTTTGCGTAGCTTATACTTTATTAGGGTTGCTGTGCTAAACTGTAATAACTGTTGCAATAAACGCAATATTTTGCGAGCACTGCCTAGTATCTTAATCGTATAGTAAAACAAAATTTAAATTCGTACGATTTTTATTTTCGTACAATTAAACTAGGAAAAAAATTTAGTTTACAATATCAGGATTCGAAGTAAAATACTTCTGGGGAAAAATAGAAGTAAAATACGTGTACAATACAAAAATAGCAGAAAATTTACTTGTTACCAAACAGGTATAAAGTATACAATATAAGGTACGAAATAAAATACGCGTACAGTATCATTGGGAAAAAATAGCAGGAAATTTGCTCGTTAACAGACTTACCACTAAAGAACTGGGAAAAAACAGGAAATTTGCTCGTTAACGAACAGACATATCACTAAAGTACAATATCAGGGTTCGAAAAGTAAAATACGTGTACAATATTACTGGATAAAGCAGCAAATTCTTGTTGACAAACGGACACGGACGTACCGAAGTTGATTGGTGGTTAAGGTCGAAAAAGCTTGTAAAAATCTGCGTAAAAGAAGTAATAAAAACCGTTTGGATTCTAGCAACAGTGATACTTAACCAGCAAAATTTGCTTTAATGCCTATACGCCTGACTTGTTCATTGGAAGGGGGATTCTGTAGCATTGAACATGCAACTTAACTCAATATTGCCTATTTTGACGTCACTATACACGTGACCGTTGTTCACTTCCTTACGCGTGACCTAAACGCCGAACTGTGTGTTTTCAGCGTTTCGCATTCATTCTATTTTATACGTCTTACTAATAGCGGCTTGTCACCGCTTCGTTACATCGTTGTGTTTGAGATTTGTTAATATCGTCAACGGGCAATTATCTACTGAGTGGATTGACTTTGTCTAGAGTTCTTTACCGGCCTGTTCCTTTGGGAGTCTGATACGGACACGCAAGAGACTTACGCAGCCGTCGGCTCTTGTATAAAGAGTCAGCGCCTTCTTATTGTAACTACAGAACTCAAAACGCTACAGTAAAATAAGTTTTATTTGACTAAAACAAGAAGGCCGAAAACAATTATAAACTTGCCTTTATTAAATAAAATGGATGCGGAGCGGGATATGCATCCCTCATCTGCCATTTGTGCTGTTGTAAGGTTTTGCGGCAGGGTGCTGACGACTTGTTGAAAGTGCCACAAACTAGAGACAGAGTGTACTTTATAAAAAAATATATTCTTGGATTTGCTGGTTAGTAAATTCATACAAATTGCAACATACCATTTCGCGATGTTAACCTTTTCGTAGCTCCTTATTGTTGTCGCACAAGAACATTTTGTTAGTTTGTTTATTGCTTTGTTTCCAATGGTTCGTCTCCAAAAGGATCGTCATTGAGTGAAATGAAAGTTATAACATTAAAACACCACACTATACTTTTACTCTCAAATGACAAGATCTCGCTCAGTAAGACGTTGCATCAACCCACACACAAAGTACACCGCTTCCCATTTATACAGTGGGGCCAGTCTAGGATGCCACCCGGAAGTTTCTCGAGCCCAAAAACCACCCTTGGGAGTTCCTACCCAACCCTTGGCCCCACTTCAACACAACAGACCAGACAACAACAAATCGACCAACCAAGACAAATGCACAACAAAGACCTACGAACGTTATAAATATATCCCAGTTTGCTTCAATTTACTAATTAAAAATTTAATCGAATGCAACGGTGATAATAACTATAGAGGAAAGAAAAAAACAGTTGTCTCTGTTTTGGAGTGTAGCTCATATCTGCGTCAATAAAAACAAGTTACATTAAGGATATTTAACATTATAGTACAAAAAGAACATACGAGGATATTACACATACTAGAGTGCAACATACGAAGGAATGTAGGAGTGCATATGAACTGATATCCGTAATCAACCATCAAATATTGGTCTTTCCCCGAGAGTTACAGCAGAGCAGGTAAATATTGTTCTGTGGACCAAAAATAAACGGTTTGTGAATTTGCGTTAACTTCACAATTTTCTTATAATTCAACAAATCACCTTTTTGCCTAAACGAAAATCCAATATGATGTTGTCCATTTATCGCTGGGGTAATTAGGGATTAGATTTTTATCATTAAGGGTTGACCTAAAAGAAAAAGTAGGTTGGTGGGTAAATTAAAAGCACCTTGTAGAAGTTTTACCCAATTTCCTAAAACAATTTTACTGGAACATAAACATGAACGAAGAATATTGGGTTTAATCTGACTGGTAATACAAAACACATTTGAAATAAAATTAAGGGCCTGCAACTTCTATTAATCTAACCTTATAAAGGTAAGCGGATTTTTTACAAGTTTTTTTTCCAATGCGACGATTTCGTTTGAGTTTCCCAGAAGGCTCCAACATTTGGTCTAAAAAGATAACAAAAATATAACATTTTAAAGTTACCCCGAATTAAAATCTGGAAAAAAATGGTAGACTTGGTGTGCAGGTTGATAAATCAAAATGGTGAACAGGATCCATCAGTAGCAAAACAGCGCCTAAAAGACATAAAATCGCGGTTACCCAACCCCTCCTATAACAATCAGCTTTAGCATAGAATTCCGATGAAGCTACTCAGTGTGCCTAAAAATTCCAGGCCACTGTTTCTCTGCTTTTTCAAGCGGCGACCTGGCTCAAATGCAAAACTGGATTATTTATCACAAAAAGCTACAAATCAGCTATAGCATGGAATTCGTCAAGGTGAAAAATCTTGCCAATCAAGTTGGCATTTTGGATAGTATGAATTACCTGGAGCTTAAATGTAAACTATTAGGAAACTTATGCAAAATGCAAAAAGACACTCGTAACAAAATTACGTTATTTCTATAATTTTAGAATATGTATTACCTTGTACGATAGAAAAAAGAACATGTAGGTGAGTTGATCCTTCCGCCAGTTCTTGAATTCATAGTGAGAAGCTTCTGCACGAATGTTGTCGTACAACACGTTGTATGAATGCAACCTTGAAAGTTGAAAAAACAGATTGCTGATTGATTAAACTATTAAAATATATAGACAATGATTGGCTTACTAAACTTTTATAATATAGAATGTCTTACCAACTGAAGTTTGCTGGTTTCAAAGTAAGCGACCAAGAAATCGTTCTAGTCCTTCTTCGATAAAGTTGGGACGCATATGAAAAACAAAAGCTCCAACACACGAGTTAATATATTACAATTAAGTAGAGTTTAAAAGATTTCGCCCCATAATTAAAGAAAATTTAAACCCTCTTCCGGTCGATCGAGAAAAACCAAGCATTCCCCGCCCAACAAATCCAAGAAAAAAAACTTTTTTGGGGGTAGTCATGGTTTAGGGCTGTTTGCATGGAAATGCAAGGCGGCGTCCACTTGGTGAGTTACCAGATCGACTGAAGCATTCGAATTGCAACCTAAAGATCGAATCTCTATTTTAAAAGGTTTTCCCAATCCGGCAATTGCACCAAGTTTAACGGGCTTCGGGCTTTAAGGGGAAGGGCTTTGGGCATTGGCGAAATTGCCAGGATAAAGTCGGCCTTTCAAAAAGTTATTTCGATCAAACAAACCCAAATGATAAATATAGAAGAGCAACACAATGAGTTGCTGGAGTAGTGGAGAGCACTGCATTTTACGGACTCACCAATTCCGTATTTATTTTTGGAAAAACAATAAATCAACACTCATTTACATTTTGTTTTATTTGCGAAATACGTACAACTCGAATTTTTAGGAACAGGACGCCAAAAAGAGTTTGGAAACAACTTAAGACGCCAAAACCGAGTTTGGAAAACAATTGGAAAACGCCAAAACCGCTGCGTTTTAGGCAAGAGCATCTAACCACACAGCAGTTTGGAAACAATCATCCCGGCTCGGAGTAAGCCGCAAGATATTGACGAAAGAAACCAACTCTCATTTCAAGCGCGGAGTTTTGCTTAATATAACAAACGCACAAGTTTTACGAAGTCCAATATCGCTTTACACAGTGTACGAAGCGGCGCGTTATATCCTGGCATCTAAACTTCCTGTCATACCTCGCAACGCAACAAAATATTCCCTAATATCGGCAGCAGCAAAGTGCAGCTATCCTGACAAAATATACAACAGGGTTAAGTTAGAAGTTGGAAAGTCTATTCTGACTAAGTGATAATAAATAAAAAGTTGGTAGTCGTTCGTTGGAGTATCTTCGAAAGGAGGTTCAGTGCGTACTTGTCAAGATCACTCGTACTCGAATCATCGACTCGTCACTGTAGCTCGAACACTCCGCCTTTCCGTTGGATGTTGTACAAAAAATTACACGAAATTCTCTGCTGCCGATTAGCTTGCAATCCTGAGCGGCAGAGTCAACAAAAGACGCAATAAACTTAAGTGGGAACGACTCACCGCACAGGACGCGCCTGACTCTTGCTAAACGTACGACAAATAAGGTGCAGAAAATGTAGAAGGCGAGACTGTTGCGCGATTTCGTCAAATCATTTAGCTGCCAAGGCTTAACATAAGTGTTCAGTTAACTAACAATTTAATGTTAAAAAGTGGTTTTAAGGGTTGTAGGACGACGCCGACAACGACCGTGGGGTAAACGAGCATACAATATAAATACCTTCTGCAGAAATCTGACGCAAACAGTCAAGGTGAAAAAAAAGGGGCGAGCCCATGACCGGACGAGTGCACTGGCAGGTGAAACACTCGTCACACGTCGGAAGGACGCGAGGTAAGTTTAGTTGGTGAAAAATTACTCAGTTATCAGCAAATGCTGCAATTTATCAGGTCAGATTATACTGGTTTTAAACGCTTTTTGTTTCTCTTCCGGCATTTTCAATTGCTAGATGGCGGGCTGGGAATGGAGGGGGCTTGTGTGATTGTGTGTGTGGGTGAAAATGCCAAGAAGAGAACTGGTTCTGAATAAGCCACTGAGGTAGTAGCATTGCTAAGTTGACACGCTGTAAACAACATTCTAAAATCACGACTGATGCTAAACTCAGTTAAAAACCAGTGTCAACGGGGATCGGTCAAAGGCTCACAAAAAAGTCAATTAATGCCCTAGATCTAACATTTGGAAGGGAAAGTGTCTAACGCGGGGTTGTATGAACATGTGCCTTTCATGCGCAAGGCCCTATCTAGCATTGTAGGCACAGTTTCAATTTAACAATGCGCGAACCCAATATAACATTCCAAGTTAATTCTTTCCCTAAAGCAAACAAAATAAACCTGAACTGAACTAAACCGCAAACCTTACGGTAGAATGTTTACGGGCTCCGCACTCCATACTAAACGAAGCGTTTTGGTGCTTGGCGGATGCCCGGAATCCCGCTAACAGTTTAATGGAAACTATAGGCAGTATCCTACTTTTTAAAATGGTGCCGCGCCTAAGGGTCAACCTCTCAACTAAATAACACCTTTCTCGCGGCACCAGCTTGTTGTACCGTACACAGCACAGGCAAGGCTTCCTGCCAAGCCTTGGTTTGCGCAGACGGTTACCTGTAAAGCAAGGCACGTTATAGCGGTGTTAGGCCTATAAACAAACCCCACGGCCGTAGATCGACTCGCGCGACAGCCTCTATGGTATACAGCACTTGGATTGCTTTTGCAAGCAGCAGGACTTGTGTAGATTTGGCACGACGAGGAAATGGACAATCGAAGCTTGCGAAGATCTTGGGATTGTTGAAGAGAAGATGATGCCTGAATTGTCGAGATCGTTGTTGAAGTTCCTTGCTTGTGATGAACTGATGAAGGGCTTTGTGGAGAGTAGGAGACCAGTGTTTCCATTGGTGTCTTCGCTCGTCAGCTGGTTCCCAAGAATTCTAAAGACAAAGTCAGCTTTGAGTAAAAACTAAGTTTCCGGACTGCCAAGTTAAACTCTACACTGTTTAAGGACATATTCCAACCTTACATGTGATGAAGGGCTTTGTGTGTGAAGAGTAGAGTCCGGTTGTTTCCGTGGATTTCTTCTCTTTAGGCAGTTCCCCGAAATGTCGCCGAAGATAAATTCAGCTTTGAGTTCTTTAAGATAAAGGATGAAAACTAAGTTTACGGACTGTCAAGTAAATCTGTACACTCTTCTATGGTCAATATATTACAAGTAAAGGTCATTTTTTAACAAATTTTTTCGGGCGTAATTTTGTCACGAAAATTTTAGGTGGTAACCTTACCATTTTTGCTGACTGCCTTCTTTTATCGAGTAGCCTCATTGTGTTATTCGAATTTCGTCATGCTTGAAATATATTTCTGAAGAAAAATTACATAAAATCGTCAAAAAAAATAAACATTTAAAAATGCATAAAGAGTTATTCGAAACGTTAAATATATTTCTGAACGAAAATTACATAAAATCGTCAAATCGATGTAAACATTTAAAAATGAATAAAGAGTTATTCCAAACGTTCAAAATGATACCTACTTCTGTATGGGCTTAATGTTCTTTTTACGTCTTACTTGAAATATATTTCTGAACGGAGATTACAAAAAATCTTCAAATCGATAAAAACATTGATTTTAACACAAGGAGTTTATTATTTTATACTTGAAGTGGTAAAGAGTTATATTATGCTAATCTAACTCACCTTGATATTGATGAAGCGGTGTTCTTCGGGCAACAATAACGGGGATCCAGCCGATCGAGCAACGATCAAGTTTGACGTCATAGCGAAGTTCTAGTGAATAGAGAAACATAAAATTATCCATAGGTCAAAGCTGACCTCCCCTGGAAAAAGTGTTTAAGCAAGTACGAATTAAATCCAAATGAACTTGATACGAATTTAAAATACAAGGTTTACAACTTTGTTACACTATTCACGGATCTGTAATGTAGCTTGATAATAATGAATTTCAAAGCAAACAAGGCAGAGTAGATGGACAACATCTTAAGACGTCTTCACACCTTATCACACCCCTGTACCTGTTTAACTCCTGGAGGTGCCAATTAATTCTCCGATAATAGAAACTCAAAAAATGTAAAAATTGCGTCCCATCTTTTGATTTACTTCCCAAGTCACACTTTGGTCACACAAACGTAAGATGATACAAGTTCGCATCGAAACGTTTTAATCAATGTGATGTCAACCTACTCGACCTTTTTGGCTTTTCATTATCAAATTTTACAATTAAAACGTTAAAAATTTAGCATAGGCAAAATTAAAAACCTCATTCTGCAACATAACATCCTCTTCCGTTGTTAACAACTTTGCTGGCGAGTTCCGCTGGTTTTGTTCATGAGGCGATTCCCTGTCTTTGTCGGTTTAAACGTTTACAGAAAGATATTCTGTAAAACCATAATTAAATCCGAAAATGAATGTAAATTAAACAGATGCAGATAAATTAGATTGTGTTTTGAAGTCCCATTGGTTTACATTGTTACTTTCAATGTAGAATATCTGCATTATACAAGCATCGTTTTCATACAAAAATAAATATCCCTTAGTAAAATAGTTTGGCAACGTAATTTAATCATGTAAAATAGAATATATAGCGCATTAAAGTTGAGTTATATCACAATTATAAACCTTGAAATATTAGGTAAAAATACCGGTCAAATAGTGGATATGGCCTCTTAATTTTTTGTTATTACGATAGTTCCACGAGCAATATAGCACCATTTAAACTGTTTAGTTTTTAGTGAAAAATATCTTTCGATCTCAAGATTTACTAAAAAAAATAGATTAAGTTATTGAAAAAAATAATTGAACGCTTTCGTCGTTAAGAATTATTATTACAAGAAATGGGTTGGAAATTAATGTCTAAAGGAGCTACATAGGATTAAATAGCTAGTTTGAAACTTAAATAACTGGGAGGAATAGGTTCGGCGGTCTTAAGTCAATATTCTATTCTATAATCAAACTAAAACTTGAAAAAAATGTTTAGTGTAGCAGGGTCCACTCTACAAATGCGTTAGTAAAGAGCGTTATAAGTAGCAATTTTTATACCGATATTTTTCAGTTTTCGTTGCAGATTCTGTTATCCTCGACAATGATCAGAGGTCAATCATATATAAAATAAAATCTAGCATTTTTTGACATATTAAAGTTCCAATGATTGGTAATACAAGAATAATTCAGGACGTGAAACTACGTAATAAGAATAAAATGTAAAGTTAACAAAATCGAGCCAAAATTCATTTTTAAACAAACAGCTTTTCAAACTTTTTTTCTATTATAATAAAATAAAATTAACTTCTTAATAATTTAATAGAAGCTGTTATCACAATTCAAGCAGCATGGCCTGCAAACTTTATAAACCCGACCACAAAGGTTAGCAGCCAAGCGCCCAAAAAAAACACACAAAAGAGGACCGGTCATAGGTTAGCTGCCAAGCCTACATTCGATGCTGAAAATTCTACAAGTAGATGGTCAAACATACCTGAAATTGTATTAGCATCATAAGGCTTGGGAGAAGGCTTCTGCAAAGATATTTTGTTATTTCACTTCCTCCACTTTCGGGTGCTGACTTTTTGCAGAACTGTTTAAAAATTTCATTGACGTAACTCTATTGCACTAAAAAGCAAAATAAATGTTGCGTGATGAATCAACCAGAACCTAAGATAAATAAAACAGTGTTAATGAGAGAAGAATGTCGGTTAAGCCAACTCCTGTAAATATCTACATATATCTACATAACAATCTGACATTATATAACTACACTGTACATTTACACAAAATACACCGCTTCCCATTTATACAGTGGGGCCAGTCTAGGATGCCACCCGGAAATATTTCGAGCCCCAAATACCACCCTTGGAGGTTCCTACCAAACCCTTAGCCCCACTTTCACATCAGACCAAACAACACATCGACAAACCAAGCCTCAATTGGAAACAAACATTCACTCTTCGACTAAATATATACACTGAGACAATAAACCTGTCGGCTTAGATTACATAAAGAGTACAGTATAAGTAATTACGTTGTTTATTATATTACCTAATGTTTTAACAACAGTCTCCACGTACCTTAGAACTTTTTTTTAGGAACGATGTTTCGTGTTATCCTTGTGAACCTTCCCAGCAACAGTTACTTGAGAAACAACCACGCGACTGAAGTGCGAGCTCGAAACAAACTTGCGAAACGCGCTCACCAATTAAGGGAGGAATTTCTTGCCGCGTTGTCCACTAATTGGATTGCTTAATCCAGTGTTTCGCAACCTTATCGTAGTGACCCAAATACTAGGCGTAAGTATACCGGCCCAATTATCTTCACTGAACTTTTTGCAAGCTCAAGGTGAACCAAGGAGAAATATGACTGCAGCATTAATAAGGTTAATTTTACTAAATATGGGACGTGTCTTCCTATTGCTTCCGCAATTTTCGTAAATTTTGGAAAAATCTTGCTGAGAACCAATTTTAATAAATCTAACCATATAAAACTACTTCTAGTTTAGATATTATAGCTGTGTATAGGTTTTATTATGTTGCCTACTGAACCAGGGCGTCGGACCAACCCACACAGCGCAACATTAAGCTCACATTGCTGTTTTCTTATAAACGCGGCATCAGCAAACACCACTCCATGCTTTATGCGCGAATATAAATGCGGCGTCTACGTCGCTAACCTTCCGCTCCAGACAGCTTTGGTTTGTTGATTTTAAATTAGTTTAACTGTGGGTGGGCTTGGCGCTGAGCTTTACGATCTCCTTTATTTTTCAGAGTAGTTTATGGTGTACTTCTGCAAGTATCAAGTGTTGATTAGATTTAAATCTTAACTTGAGATTAGACAGAATAAAACTTGAAAAATATGATTCTTATAGAAAATCTCTCATCTCATAACATTGTTAATAAAGTGTTTAGAAAAATACAGTTGGTTTTGGGTGAAAAAGTATTAGCATGGCCACTCGACTAATTTTTACAACGATCCAATTTTGCATTATTTATATATATTGCCACCTATAGGTTGAGAAACACTGGCGTAATCCAAAAGCGGGATTAAGTGACACAAAATGGCCGGAATATTGTTTCCCGTTACAATTACAGATATATATAAATAATGTATGTGTCGCAACACGTCAGCACATCAAATTAATTCTTTGTTTTATCGCCTTAATGTTGCGTCATGAAAGTTTTTGTTTAAATTCCATTGCCGATATCTCTTGCTAGAATTTGCAACGAATGCCTTGTTACACCAATTTTTATGCGTCAGAGCTGTATGTGAGGTGACATATATCCGTTTAATGTGAGCGCTTTGTTTTGAAATTCGCCTTATTGTCAACAATCCATTATTTTTAGAATCGTCGCCAGTTACGTCGCAATGTAGATCGAAGCGCTTTTGTTCAAGCCATATTTGGACAAAAATATTATTTCCGTCTATAAGAGTCGAGAGAAAAAGGTTTAGACCACGCCTTGTTGTCACGTGATTTATTATTGAAAATCGTAAGAATATCTACGTCAATATTTCCTGTGCATTTTAGAAATCTTTTCGCCTATAAGTATTGTCGCTCAATCGAATAAAAATCAGTATCAACCAGTATCAACCAGTATCAACCAGTATCAACCAGTATCAACCAGTATCACCCAGTACTGCCTAGTGCAGAGAGGCTTTTACAGCTTTGACTGAAGACAGCAAAATTGACTGTTCATGTATCAGAACTAAAGGAAAGTATTGGACCTGAATGGCCTCACGAAGACAGGCCATCTCAAATCTTGTAGGAGTGTGGTCGATTCATCTTGGCAATTAGATAAATTTTACTCATTAATCGGACCCACCCCCCACAAATTGATGCCCGCGAGTGAGGAACGAACCACCTGCAAACTACTTTCCCAAGAAGACTGAAGAAACGAAGCTCAAAAAAAAAAATATGTGCCTTAATCTGTATGGACCACCTACAAACGGCCGCCTAAAAACTGTCATGTTTGGAACTTGCAAGAAGCCAGCTTTAAAAGAAATTAATCTCATCGAAAGATACGTGAAGAGACGCTCCATAGCGTCAGCAAAGCATTTGCTTGGAATTCGAAACACGAAATACAAACAAGCGTTGCCGATAAAGACATCACCACCGTTTGGAATCATGGAAAACGAAACGGAATTATGGATTTCACAATAACTGATTCTGCCTAGTTTATCAGGTGAAAATCTATTATACTTTTAATATATATATATATATATATAATAAGTAAAAATATCGACTGAAAGGTCTGTAAATTGTTTTTATGCGACTGTTTATCAAACCATTATGTATCGCATTTCGCAAATTATGTATAGTCTATATCTATGAAGTCTAAGCTTAAACGTCGATCGCACGATCTTTTGACAAATGTTAAAAGAGCTTAATTTTTGTGCTTGGAGCTCAATAGTTTGAAATCAACGCGTTAAACTTGTGAATCACGACTTAATTTTGTTGTGCACGAAATAATTTCGTGTTAAATTTCCGAATTCTTTTAAACATTTGGTACGTTTTGGGTTTTTGTCTGTTTTTCTCTCATCACGCAGCCGCGTTTACACACGAGTTTAAACATCTCGTATCAAGCATAATGATTTATCCACACGCGAAACATTAGCTTTCAAATCACAACTTTAGGAACACCCCATTTCCTGCCTTTTGTTGAAAGCAATAGTGAATAAGCAGCAACTTCAAAGCGTATTTTCTTGTGATGCGTCGTTATTTTAAAACTTACATTGAACGAATTGTGCAAACTAAAAAAAATGCAAATTTTTAAGGAAATGTTGCTCAATGTTAAAAATCAATAGAATTTAAAATTGTATTGAATTGCAAAAGATGTGTAACGTGAGTAAATACATATTCCAGTAATTAATTGTCTCAAACTTTAAGTGTAACCTGTCGCGCCTATATATATATATATAAGTATAGAAAATATGTGTATCTATAACCAAAATATAAATAACTTGAATACTGAGTGTTGCTACAGATAATTTCGAACACACATCTGCCGGAAAAATATTTTGAAATTTCAGAAAACAAACACAACAAGCGTTGGACAAAGCGATAGATCGAGATGCAACGCGCAAAAACAACGGCTTCCTGGTGACGTCAGAATTGCAACGCACCGTGCAGGGATTTTCTCCTGCAAGCCGCACAGATTTCCTGAAAAGCAAAAAAAGCCACAGCAAACTGCTCTGGCGTGTCGATGAAACACATTTCAAGCAACCAGCGAACGCTGATATCAAAATCCTCCTTGCCAGTTCAGGCACAAACGAAAATTTTCTCGAGGAATCAGGAATCGAACCAAAAACAATTGCGCAAATGCGTTGAATGATCGGACAATTTCGCGTCCAATGCTCCATAAGCATTTCACAACAGCTGAAACACAACACACGAAAACAATTGGAAAAGAATGTCATTCCTATATATTCGAAATGACTGCAAAACCTTTGCAAAGGGAGTATTTGTCGCAACACGTCAGCACATCAAATTAATTCTTTGTTTTATCGCCTTAATGTTGCGTCATGAAAGTTTTTGTTTAAATTCCATTGCCGATATCTCTTGCTAGAATTTGCAACGAATGCCTTGTTACACCAATTTTTATGCGTCAGAGCTGTATGTGAGGTGACATATATCCGTTTAATGTGAGCGCTTTGTTTTGAAATTCGCCTTATTGTCAACAATCCATTATTTTTAGAATCGTCGCCAGTTACGTCGCAATGTAGATCGAAGCGCTTTTGTTCAAGCCATATTTGGGCAAAAATATTATTTCCGTCTATAAGAGTCGAGAGAAAAAGGTTTAGACCACGCCTTGTTGTCACGTGATTTATTATTGAAAATCGTAAGAATATCTACGTCAATATTTCCTGTGCATTTTAGAAATCTTTTCGCCTATAAGTATTGTCGCTCAATCGAATAAAAATCAGTATCAACCAGTATCAACCAGTATCAACCAGTATCAACCAGTATCAACCAGTATCACCCAGTACTGCCTAGTGCAGAGAGGCTTTTACAGCTTTGACTGAAGACAGCAAAATTGACTGTTCATGTATCTGAAATAAAGGAAAGAATTGGACCTGAATGGCCTCACGAAGACAGGCCATCTCAAATCTTGTAGGAGTGTGGTCGATTCATCTTGGCAATTATATAAATGAAGACTCATTATCAGACCATACCCCACATATGCATAACGATGTTTGTAGGTAACCGATGATCAGGAAGTGCAAAAGCTTACCACGATTTTATTACAATTCGTAATTAAACAGTTCGACTTGATTACCAGAATAAACATAACAACTTTCACTTTAAGGCCTTTTTGTTCATATGTCTATGTATAGGTGTACAGTTGAAGGCGCAAATACAAATTTGTATTGAAAGTGGTATTTAAAATAGTATAAAACAATTTAATACATTTAAAAAATTATAATGATTCATTTTTTAAGAAAATGTTCAAACAAGAAAATAGTCAACAAAAAAAACGATCCGCATTTAAAGTCACAGATAAGTAATGTATATATTAATGATTTTCTACTAACATGTATTACTTTTTAGCTACATATAAAATGATGTTGAAACGATTCGTTGGATGCAAAGAGTACGTTATTTCTGCTTAATTGACGAGGAGACTGATTTCCTTAACAGACAAGTTGGCTATTGGCCTGCTGTTCCATTTAATCGGAAACAACTGAGTTTATTCTAAAAAAGATCGATTTTCAGAAGAGCTAGCCAATTTTGGATATACTGAGAGAGTTTAGAAGTTCAGATGTGAAAAAAAAGAAAAACAGGTATACAGTACTATAGTAGTTCATTAAACGCAGTCCATACTTTACAAATACTAAAAAGAATTTATTCTGGTATTTGTTTGTTTACCGAAGTTTAGGCTGCCTATCCAGGATGCCTTTATCGGGGAATTTAAGTAAAATTTACAAAATTACGGTAGAGAAATGATTCCAACGTCAAAGTATTGAGTTTAAAATTACGGGAAATCTTGTTGAACACCTGATTACCAGACAGATTTATACTAATCTTGCTCTCCGACAAACAAGGCATGCTGACGGCAAAATTTCCACGTTGCAATAATATTGGAAAGCCAACTTAATGGGCAGTCAACAAATATGGAGGTTGCGAGTGTAATTTTAAACTTAACAAGAAGTGTCCTTCGATGTGCGTGATTTTCTTTAGGTAAATTATTTTTGAAGCTCGAATTAACGTATAATGGGTTCTCTTAAAATGCCTGTAATGACAAGATATCTCAATTTTAAAACAATTTTGTGCTGCATTTAGCGCCCGACTTCAAACCCGAGCAGTTTTAGTTCTCAACATTTTTTTTCCAAAAATAATTATTTTCTGTTGTCTGACTCTCGTGCTATTATTGAAGCGGCACCAAAATCAATTTGGTGGCAAAAACAGCATGGTATGAGATTGCAGACTTTTTGCGTCCTTGTTTGCTACGTCCCTTTGGTGTTCTTTTCGACGAGTCTAAGATTATTTTTAGAATCTTGGAACATCCATAGGAAGGGCAACACAATGAACATCAAAACAGATGTGATGCTCTCGGCATGCTGCAAGCACTTTATGAAGGACTAGAGGCAATACGTTATCGCTAATTATTTTCTTATCGTTTCGTTGCTCGCGTTTATTTCTGTTTTTTCCTTCGTTTGTTTTCCGTATATTGTACAAGCGTTCAGTGTCATTCACCCTTACGAAGGCGACTAGCATAGGTTGCCGAAACGCTGGTCAAGAATTGAAATTACCAGAGGAGCTGTCCTCACGGTATATTTAATGTATATCCACAGACATTCTTCATCAAAGTCCACGATCCTTGTGGTAACTGCACTCATGATTTTCACGATCAGTCAAGCAACTCTTTATCTTGTCTTTAATGTCATGCCAATCATCGCCATCCTATCCACAGCCTTGATTTGTGTCAGCTATTACGGCTGCGTTTAACACTATAGATAGAATAACTGGTGCGGTCAATTTGACGTTTTTTAAAGTTTTAATCGTTTATATCTCCGCTTTGGTAACTGTTAGAATATTGAAACTTCCTGAATTTTTCTAAGTCTAGGTCACCTTTTAGTATGTCATTTTTTTGTTTATTAGAATAAGCACATTGTGAGATAGGAATCGATTTACCTTAATTTACTAACGCTTATTTTTACTGTAAAGGAAATTCTAATTCCTTCAGGATTAAAACCGCCTTACAAGATAGCCTTTTGTTGTCTTATTATTTTAAAACAACCATGGTACAATTGCTGCAGAAGCTGGCAACAGTTAGTTACTACAGCTAGTTCAAAATTTTGATTCAACGACAAAAACAACTGACGAATCGAGTTGTAAAATCATTTCCAGCAATTTGCAAAATCGCCACGAATTATTGTAATCGAATGATATATATCGCAGATATACACATGTGTCTATATATTGGATGATCAAGATCCTGTGATATTCAGCTTCGCTTTCATGCCGATCATTAAGTTCTTTCTGGTGTTTTCCAGTGTTGTAATAACTTAAGTCAAATGACTTGAACTCAGTGCATTCGAGTCACTGTTTTCAAAAGACTTGCTTGACGTAAGTCGTTTGGTCAAATTACTTGGGTTAAAATTAGATGTTTTCATTTAACATTTTGAATAAAATTAAGATATTTATTTTAAGATTCGCACGTAAAATGATTTTACACGTTGTTTCTTGTTATTTTTTAGTTCAAATATTGCTTAATTCGACACATTTTAATATTTTTTTAAAAACAGCGAATTAGAGTTAAAAAAAACGGATCTAAAATACATTATTATACAAAGTGTGACTTTTTTAAATATGTTTTAAATATCCTATTTTTGACAAGCTGGTAAGAGTGGGAATAAGTAATATGATACAAGTTAGTAAGATATGATACAAGTTAGTATAATTTAAGAAAAAACGTAAATGGGTATAAGTTTTATTGAAATGAGCCGTGGGCTAGCTTAAATTGCTTGCAAAGTCGAATAAAGTGACGGAAAATTTATCGGTTTAAAAAAGGGTTAGGTTTTTGAAAGTTTCGTGAAACTTTATTTTATAAATGTCGTCGACGAATAACAAAAAAATCCAACTGTCAAAATGAAGCAAAATGCAAAATTTTACAAAAGATCGTATCTAACAGAAAAATATATTTTTTACAGAAGATTGTATTTTTGTAAAACAAATATTATCAAACAATATAATGGACAAAAATCCGCCACTGGGTGGGGCTCGCAACTTGCATCATAGAAATCACAACTTGGAATAAACACAAAAAACAAGCTTGCTTCTGAACTTTTGCATAAATAATAACTAAATTCATCCAAAAAAGAAAAATACCAAACTAAAGGTCTACAGTACACATTGAAAATTGTACAGGTTAAGTAAAAATACCCAGTTTTGTAGCAACTTTGAAAAAACTTTGTTAAAAACGAGATAAATAGGCAATGTCGTCCACAAATGATAGTACTGGTTGTTATTCACATGATTAACGTCATTAGAAAATTGGAAAAAAAGACACCTTTAATGAGAGCTTTAAGACAGCCTAAATGTTAACATACGACTTGAATATGTGAAGCAAATGGGCACTTGACAGTGGACGCTAAAGAGCTTTGTGGAATTAGGCAAACGCAATTTTAAGCTTTGCGCCATTTAAACTGCAACAATACAACCTAAGGTGGCAAAATCATCAGTGTCGAAACAAACGGTCCACTTGTTTTCTTGCGGGTCGTAAACTTCCACCGATTTCTCTTCTTCTCTGTGACAAGATGTACAACAACGATATAAACAATTTGTTAAACTTTAGCAAGTATTATTATTAGAAACAATCAGTTACATTCTTAACCGACGAATATTGTTTAGCCAAGTATTAATGCAAAAAACCATAGGTTAAATATATCTAGAAAACATAAACGCCAAGAAAAATGGGTTTCACCTCGGGAAAATAGAATTGAAGTAAGCTCCAATCTGAGCCCAAATACAATTAAGAAGCCATTTAATTATTACTCTAACCTTACTTGTGCTTTTTATGACAACAACGGTAAAAGCGAATTGTTAAAGCATTTTTTGTTTGTTTTAATTGCAGTTATATCTGTGTCTCGGGCGAATAGCAACAAAGCCATCATTTTGTTCGCTTTTTAAGAAAATATATATAAAATGGTGGAAACGCAACAATAAATCACAAATAAAAACAACAATAAAAAAGTATTAATGGCAGGAACAATTGTTTAAATATATATAGAAAACGTAAAATAGGAAGAAACATATGTCCATTTGCGATTGCGGCAAAAAACAAATAAGCAACCATTTAATTATTACCAACTTTACCCCGTAATTTAATATTAACATTAGCAACTAGTAAATTGTCGGTAAAAATATGTTTTGTTATTTTATCAAGAAAATATATAAAACGATGGAAAAGTAACAATAAATCCCACTACAGTGTACCGATTTTATTGATAGTCGTATTTTTTATTCACGGTGGTTAGATTATTTTCCTTTGGAATCCTCACCCGCAAATAGCATGTAGCTTTCCTTGCAACACACAAGTTGCATGGCAGTACCGTCCAACGTTGGTGGGTTGAACTTGAGTCCACGAGTTGCTTCTGGGGTCGTATCGTTCTACTGTGCTTAGGTTCCCACCTGGTTAAAATGCACAATTGGTGAAGTATGAACAAATTTCATCATTTATTTCACCACTTGTCTTGTCGGTTGTTTTCAAAAAGCAATCGGGGAAACGATATAAAACAAAAAAAATGAAATAAAAAACTTTCTGGATCGCTCAACTTAAAAACATATTTTACAAACATCAATCTACGATGGTCCCTGTTTGTCAGAGTATTTTATGTTTGGGTTATATCACTTTTTTGTCGGTTCGAAACTACTGCACGGTTCGAAATGTTTAGATGCCTGTCAACCACAGGTAGAAATTTAAAATGGCGCTTTTCAAACTCATCATATGACAAAAATCGTTAAAAATGTATTTCAAAAAATTATCCCAGTGAAGTTTCGCGCTAAAGAGATGTTTTTACAAAGTTTATGAAAATGAAAATGTTTATTGTTTCAACTAATGGCGACGTCATCGGAAAAATATGTTGTTTATATGATATTTAATTGCATTTTACTCCTTTAATTGAAATCGATGGCTAAAAACTAACCTTAAACAATAAAACATAATATACGTTAACAACATGAATTAACTAAACTTCCTAACGGTGAAGCAAATTGAGCCAATTGTTTTAACCTGGAAAAATACGAAAGTTTTAATTTCATCGATTTGAATTTTTGAGCCTAGTAATGACGATTAATATTCTAATATATAAAATATCGTCTATCGCTATCGGAATATAATGTCAAGTATCGGACATCCCCAGTTCAAAGTACAAGTTGACCTAATGTGTCGTAATATCTACTTTATACACTAAACAGTTGTTAGCTGGGCACTTGAATGGCGCTGGAACTTAAGTTACGGAAAGCATTTATCGTAACCTGTATACATTCAACAATCGAAAGAAAACTAAGAAGCTTCGAGATAAAGTTTAACTTGGGCGCAATTGCAACACATGATTCCCTTTATTGGTTTGGTAAAACCGAATCTAACCAATGTACTTTCTGCAAAAAGGCTGCGGAAACGGTATATCACCTGTTTTATTTGTGTCCTGTGACGTGTTTATTCTGGGAAAACGTGAGCTCGTGGTTAAGTATGAAACAACGAATATCGTGTTTTTTTCCCCCCGATCAATTATTCTTCGTAGCCGTGCAAAACATTTGTGAATTGTGTCCTTTTATGTGCAACGCCATTTATCAATGTAAATATGCCGAAAGTGCCCCGACTATATGTTACGCTTTTTCGCGATGTTACCTTCTAAAAAAGAGGAAATATGGCGATGCACAAAAGTAGATGGTCGTTAGATGCATGAAAGCTTTCCAATAATAATTTGTTTTCCTTGTGCTTTTTTCGCCATTTTATTTATTAATAATAAAATAAATAAAAATATCTGGACACTTGTAGCGCAACATTAAGTTTATCTTTACCTCTTGTGCGTTTTGTCAATTGGGAAACGTTCAGGATTACCGAGAGGGGGCAAACAACCGCCATTACCCAGTGGCTCACGCATAACTTCGTTAATACTTAGTGTGTCGTTATTTTGCAAGTGGGACCAACAATGTTAAAAGCTCCAGGGCCTTTTTAAGTACATTAAATAAGTTCTGTTCAAGATAACGTCGTGAACAAGTTAAACAAAAACTTTATTTTCTTCTGTTTTACAAATTTCCTTAGTAAATTTTGGACACAAATGATTAAAAGCAGTTAGTTTTGCGCTTGTTTTGCCTAAATAAATATTTACGAGCCTATTGATTGTAAAGAATGTAAACAATACACTTACCATTGCAACCGCAAGTTGCGTAAATGTTTCCTTGAAACGCAGCAACTGATACACCTGCTCTAGCTTCATTCATGTGTTGAATTGCTGACCACCGATTATCCGAGAACTTCTCACATGAGTTGAAGTAGGAGCCGTTCCATCCACCAATAACAAAAAGTGAACCTGGCAAAACAACCAACAAATACTCAACACAAAAGTTTATTATTAATAAAGGTTTACTGTTATCGGCAATTTTTGAACGATATTTTACTGCAAAAAATGCTCAATGCCACTTTTAAGAAAAAGGTAAAATGCTCTAATTTAAGTATTAAACAGCTTAAGATAAAAGTGCAACTTGTATACCAACCAAGTCCTATTATGGGTTTACATAAAAAATAAAATTAGGGATGGTTATAAATGACATTAAAAAAGGTTTTAAATCATCCTACGGAGCCAACAACCTTATTTTACACTGACAGATGTCACGTAAATAAACTCCCCTAGTAATCTATATCAGATAACAATCCTTCTTAAGTAGGGTCCGCTTAGCAGTTTAAGGGAAACATTTCGTTAATCAGTGACGTCATAACAAGCGCAGTTGCCTTAAAAATGTTCAAAAGTCATCAAGCGGTAAAGTTGAATAGTTAAATAATATTCCAACCTCATAATCATAATATCGAGAGTATTAATCTGTTAAACCCGATTTGACAAAACATAATTCAGCTCCTATACGTGACCGCAACAAACACATACTTTAATGTTTACGTTACAATGCTTATACGATAGAAAGTTGGCAACACTCGCAAACAGCTGATAGCGATGCGAGGTAAAGTCAACTTTCATCCTTACCTTCGAATTCGACCATTGCGTGGTGACTTCTCGGTTGCATCAAGTCAAGGCCCTTGCTCCAGGAATTGTTGTCGGGGTCGTAGATGATACAAGTTGATAGAGGCCTGCCGTTGTCATCAATACCACCGGTGACGTAGATCAAACCTGGGTTCAAAGCAAATGTAATTATATTAAACGAAGCTCTAAAGCACAAAATATACGCAACAACAACAAAAATCAAGCTCATATATTATACTCGGACAATTGTTCATATTTCGTCATATTCCGATCGAAATGTTGACGTTTTTGAACAGAATACATTTTTTAATACGCGAAAATGAGCCCCAAAAACTACGCATTTTCCAAAATGGCGGACGTTATAGAATAGTGTTCATTCATAAGATATCGAGTTGTAATTATTAGTTCAATTAAAATGGGAGAACCTAAACTTTCCACATTATCAACAGTCTCCTCAGTTTATAATAAAACATGGTCAATTTATGAAACTGACATATTTCAAACAAATTAATATGCAACAAAATCACAGGTAGGAATGTTAGATACGTAAATGCGTTTCTAAGATAAGTACTCGACCCGGCCAAGTAATGCACTGTGCCGAGTATTCGAGTTTGGAACTTTGTGAAACCACTTAGCACGGTGACCGACATATTTTTGTTTGCCCCTGCGCAGAGCTTATGTTCGTATTTTATTTAAGGAATTTTGTCCGTGCAAGTAAATTAAATATGAATCCCAACAATTAATGCATGTCCAGTAAATAAATGAACCCAAACACTTTGACTTGTGGGAGGGTGACATTGCTGGTTATCAATAAAAATATGAAGTTATACTTTGCGCGACTTCCCACAATATATAAAAACATAAATTACATTTTAAGTCAGAGGTTACCAAATTGGGCGCCGCGAGACTTTGCCAGGGGCGCCTTAAAATCAGGTGAAAGTTGTTCTATTGCAATGATTTTCAACTTTTTAAACACTTTTCTAATTAAAAAAACTTGTGGAACACCAAAATAAATGCAACGATATTGAAGTTACGTTACGGAATCACAGTTTTTCTGCTTTCTATCTTATTTTATTGTGATATTCAAGTTTTCTTGAGGAGCACAACTTTGGTATTTGGGCATAAACTGACAAACGACCAACACGAACACACATTCTACTATATTTGTAAGTTAACGCACGATTCTTGTGTTTCAAATAACAAACATCTATATTTTTCTTTGCTATGGGTAATAGATCCTCAATATAATGGTATTGTCAATGTCACAATGGTAGGCTTACTTAATTAAAATCAGATCTTTAGGCCCATTGTGCAAAGCAAATAAGTTTTTGCAGAACAGCAGATAATCTTGCGCCGATTTTTGTGTGGATAGCATCAGTAAGATGTAAATTGAAATACTAGTTAGCCAAACTATCCAAGGTCAAAAGGACGGGGTAGGCACCGTTCTGCATTCAGTAGGGCGCCGTAAGTTTTAATGAGTTTTTCAAAGGGCGCCGCCCATAAAAAAAAACGATTGGCAACCGCTGATTTTTCATTTAAAAGGGTTTTAAAAATGTTTAAATAGGCACGAGTTCCAGGGTTCTGGGTTTAACTTCGAACCCACGGTTTACTTGCAATGCTTGAATCCTCACGACGACGTGAAGTAAGAATTTCAAAAGGTTTCCGGTAAATTTCTAGAAATGCTATTTAATACTTGGGAGAAAACAATGTTAATATTAAGCTCGTTTACGCAACAGGTTGTACAAATAAAACAGTGAGCATTTTAATACAGACGACGGACTTATTGCGGCCAGCCAAGAGTCGACTAAATAGTGAAACAAGTCTGTAACGTTTCCGTCAATTTTCAATGTCAAAGCGAACGTGCGTATGTTCAACATAGGTTCACTTATTCTTTTGAATAAATAATTTGTTTCTCACCATTTAAAACAGCACAAGCGGCAAGATATCGACCTTCTGGCATATCGGCCAAAGTGGTCCAAGTTTGTTCGGTGAGGTCGAACATTTGGCAACTTTTATTGTTTTCCTCAAATCCTCCAAAGATGAAAATCTTGTTCATAAACTTCACCGCAGTCGCATAATAAACTGGCAAGATCGGTTGCTGGAAATATACGAACATAAGTTGGGTAAAACGCCACAGTTAGATCGCGCATTAAAACAAAAACACAATCAGGAAATATCATGTATATCAAATTTCAAGGGCTATAACGAAAGCACGAAATAAGCCGAATAACACAAACTTTGTTAAAACAGGCTTAAATATTTTTGGATAACAAACTACTAGCGGCGACCAAAAGTTTAGTACTGAGATTTATGTTATAGATTTTTTTCGTGTTGTAGATGCTTAACCCAACACATTTGATTTTTTTTTAATTCTCACAAACTTTCGTCGCCTGTCACATTATAAAGCTACTATGAATTAAGAAAGCCTCGTGAGAAGTCTGGAAGGTATACGACTTTATGTTGTCATGATAGATGTTGCTTTACAGGGGCTTTGATTAACGCAATTTTACAACAACACCCAAATATTGCTATATATGACACCAAAATAGAAGCGGTTGAAAAATATTCAACATTTGTTTGTGCTGTCAGCGTAAGCGGAGCAAAAAACGCGATTCGTCAAAAGTGGCATAGAATTTTACGGTTAATCATATGTTCACAATATGTGCAACTTGTTTAACAAATTCCCATTAAGTTTTGTTATCTGCAAATCGTTTTGTTTCGGTCAAAATTTAATAAATCAATTAAGTGAACTATTTAAAAATAGTTTTAGACTGCTCACTTCATTTTGGTTGTTTGTTGTTTTAGTGGAAAGTGAACTTTGTATTTTTAATAATGTACATTTTTACATATTACACAGTAATTATACACCATTATTTACCGGCAATACTTCTTTTTGCTTGGTCACTACATCAATTAGAACACATTGTTTGTTTGAATTGGAACCTCCAACCATCAGAATCTTTGTTGATTCTGCTTGAGAGTAACACAATTCAAATTATAAATTGAAAAAATGCACAAATTAACAGACAGACAGAGATTGTAGCAGTACACATCTAAATTAGAGAATAAATAATATTTGTGGAATTTTAAATATATCCAGTGGCGTATCCAGGGGGGGGGATTGGGGTTTCGGACCCCACCCCCCTTTTCGTAAGTTTCAGTATCGTTTTTTGTTCGTTTGTGTAAGGGTTTAACTCACCGTCCGAAGCTGCGTGTTTTTTTCAGTGTAATTGGGTCACACGTCTTGCTAATGCGAAACCAAAATCAAACGCAAAACGCCTTTTTCGTTTCTTGTTTGGTCGACCGTAAACGCAGGACGGTCTCTGTAAATCATCTGGCTCGCTGCCTCTTCGACAAACTATACACGAGTCCATTTTAAATACTTTTTGAGTATTTTAATTAGGCCTACGTAAGTGCGAAAATATTTTAATTGAACTGGGTCAGCGCTTTTTACCGTTGCGCCGTGGAAGGCTGCCAAACGAAAACGTATTCAAAAATATTATATTTTTTAACGTTTTTTTTTTTCCAAAACAAAATCGCGCTCCCTTCGCTCGCCAGGTGTGCACACAGTTAAAAAGGGTAAAAACACTCAAATAGATTAACTATTCAACTAGTGTTTTTGCAGATGCTGCGCTAATCAAATAACACCGGGGAAAAACGATCTACCTAAATCGATCACATATATTGCACTTTCTTGTTTTCGTTTTTCTCCTGAAGTTAACGATTGCACAATAAGCGGTTTGGCATCTGGCGCCTGGCAGGAGTGTGGACGACGCACGTGTTCGCTTTGCGTCTAAAAGTTTGCTTTTGCTGGATGTTAATTGGCTGTTTCTGATATTACTTATGACGTCATTACAATCGCTATTTTATGACGTCATATCTCTAACTATTTATGACGTAAGTAACGTCAGACAAATAACGGGGAATTCCCTAAGCTGAAGATTCGCGACCCCCCCCCCTTTTTGGATTTCTGGATACGCCCCTGCCCCCTGCTCACTGAATATATCTCTTTAGATTAGAAACATATATATTTAATTATTTTTTCTTTATGATATAACCAGTGAACCATTATTTTAATTTTATATATTTAATTTTTTTATTAATTTTAAAATAATTACCAAACGAGCTATTTTTGATTAATATTATGCTTCGTAAACACTTTTGCATTCAAGTAAACTTTGATAAAAATTACAATTTCAACAAGGCGACTTAATGATAATGTTTGTAATTTTCCACAATTTACATATTATTGCCTGAAACCATTAGTTTTAATACTAATGTTTACAGCTTTTTGAGTTAGTGCCTAACACATTAAAACTCTAAAATATACAGCATATATATTTGTCTGTTGAATGGCAAGTACATTTTAAATGTATTAACACTAAGATTGTATCAATATTTTGTTTCATAATTGATTAATAATTCTTGTAGCTTTTACATTTACCTTCTTTAATAGCGACTAAAAAAAACAAAATTAATGAATCAGATTAACAATCCTAGAGCTATAAAAAATACATAGGTGCAAAAATGCTGGTATATGCTACACAATTCAAGATATATGGCTAGACATCAGAATATATTTTGATATACCCTTAAAATAACTGCTGCTAAACTAATAGTAACCTTGAGCTTGGGGTTGGTGACCTTGAAGTTTGGGTTTTAGAACAAAACTTTTCACCGTGTCCATCACAGAACGACAGCAAGCAACATTCTCTCGGACAAGAATCTTAAAAGCAAATAACAACATAGTTGTAAGTTAACAATTATTTACATACAAACCATAACTTATTTAGCTTTAAAGATGTATGCTTTTATATGGAAAAATCAATGAATTAATTTGAGGCAAAAACTTAGTACTGGTGAATTAGTAGTCAGAACCAGATTAATAAAACATGATCGAATGTGAAATTTGTTTAGAGAAAAAAATGCCATCTTTAATTTGTTTTTATTTTACCATTTGTTTAGAAAGGTGAAATAAATACACAACATAAAAGACACAAAAACTACTGTATCGTATATTAATAAACAAATTAAAATTCAAAAATGTAAAAAAAAATTGATTTTTCAAAGTTACTGTAGCAGTAATTTTATGCAAACCTAATGAGTTGAGGTAATTGGAATAACTAAACCAACCTCGTCAATAACAGTGGTCTGCAAGAATTCACCAGAAAGAGTTGAAAGGTCAAGTTGAGAGAAGAGGTTCACAAAATGTTCCCTACGACTGGAAAGTTTGAAGTGAACCCATTGAATGATTCCAGTAAAAACAGACTCTCCTTGTTTCTAAATGATAAGAAAAAAATACAAACTGTGAAAAAGTTAGAAATGCTTATACAAGGTTTTCTAAGTATACATATCTGTAAAACACAAACTGGCATTTAGAATAAATAGACAAGCTGATGTTAAAATGCACCACAATCCTAAGTCAGCGATACCCGTTTCAAATCCGATCTTTATTTTTTCAGCATAAATATTTGAAACAAAATGTCATACTAAAGTTACCTTGGTATTTTCATGATTGATTATTGCAGACATAGAGTCAAAATCCAGTTGTTTAAAGTCGTCTTGTTGCACAACAGCTTCAAAGTTGTTATGTATCACTTGTTTTGCTCTTTCCTCTATTTTGGTGAGATGGTACCGCTGGGCATGAGCCAGGATTTCCAAGCAATTATCGACACCCACCATTTGCAAGATGTACTTGGCACAGTTGGATTTAAGAACTATAAGCAACAGAAAAGGTGTTGGAAAATTGTAAATAAATAAATAACCATAAATTGAATATTGGTATGAAACTTAAAAACAGAGACTATTGTTACAAGTTATACCAGTGTTTTTTAACCTTTTTTACTAGGGGGGCACCTAAAGATATATGAAAATTTGTCGGCGCACCTTGCAAGCAAAGCTAGCGCAAAATTTTTTAGGTGTACCGGTATTTGCTTAAAATTGTTTGCAATATTTCATTATATAAGCTTTATAGTTGCAAATCTTTAAAGGTTGTCCAGTTTTGAGACCAAAATTGGAACAACATCAACTTCGGAATAAAAGACAGTTAGGAATAAAGCGTAAATAGGACTAATACCTAATAGTCGTAATAATGACGAAATCGGAATCACGCCTAAATGGCCTAAATAAGGCCTATACCACATTTTATCTAACCCCAAACCCCACCCATAACTATCACTAACCTCCCAAATATTTTCAACCCTAACCCAATTCCTAACACCTCCAACTATCCGCCTAAGCCAAAACAGGGGCGAAAAATCCGGGACAAAAAAGCGGCGTCCAAATGTCGACAGCAAACAGCCAATGCCAGATATGTGGCCCCCAATCATATCATACCCTTTCCATACAATGGTAGGCGTTATTTTCTAAATTAATTTGTCTAATTCAGTAAATTAATTTTGGACTTATTTCGACATGTTTAGGTCTTATCTAGACTATTTTAGATCTTATTTTGTTGTGATTGTTACTGCAAATTTGGCGTTATTATGTCGGTGGTCTTAATACTATGGTATTATGGATTATTTAAGTTAGATATTGCTGCTTTGTAGGTGTTATTATGTTTTCTACAGGAAGTACTGTGAAATCAATGAGCTAGGCTTAAGGGAAAAATAAAAACATATATATAATATGTTCAATATTTTTTTCCTTTTGCTCACGGCGCACCTGGCAGCCTTCCATGGCGCACCGAGAGAAAGCGCTAAGTTATACAGTTGAAATTGTTAAACCGGGCATTACATGCTGAAATTAAAAATATTCTGTGGATTTGAAATTAAAATAGATTATTATATATACAAATAGGCCTACATTCAATCTGTGTGTAGTCAGCATCCTCATGCATTTCCAATGCATTCTCATTTGTAATCTGCACATCATTAGTGTAAATGCAATTCAAAAGTCTCTCCAGTTGTTCATCTGTCATTTTAATTTTGATCTCTGCAGCAAATTGTTCTTTCATCTGAACAGTAACATGTGATAAACATAAAACGTTATCATTTAGTACACTGGTGGCCCGCGACATCAATGTTCGTGGCCTGTGGAGCATTATTATTGTAATGCATAGCGTTCAGGGGTTTAATAAAATAAATATAAGTGATTACGAAAAGCAAGCATGTTTTAATTGTTTCTTTACCGTTACATTTTTCGAAGTAGACTATTGAACAAACCAGTTTTCAATCACTCATCAAATTCGGATTTAGGGGTTTGGCAAGACAGCCATGCTGCTTTTTGTTATGTTTCAGAACAGTGGTTTTTAACCTTAGTCGACTTTATGTAATTGTCCAGTGCCTTGCATAACAAAAATCGAGTAGAAAGTTCACACAAAGCACAAAAAATATATGTTACACAAAATGCAACGGCCATATTGCCACAACATTATGGATTCGCGCAAATGATAAAGGAATCTGAGTCACCCGACCCAGCCTGTTGCTATAAGAAAGATATAGGAGATATATGCATTTCTGGGGTTCTTGATTATAAAACTTTTATTTATGTTAGAAAAAATTGTAATATTGAACATATGCACAGAGACTTCAAGGCTTGGTGGCCACCCCTGTGCACACTTTAGATCAACTGTACCATATTGTACCGAATAAACCTAGTCCAAATGTTTTTGGTCTTTGAATATGAACAATAAAATTGAAAATAATATTGCTACTTTCTAAATAGCGATAAAATATAATATCCCCATTCTGAAACATTTTTTCTAGTTTACTGTGTGACTAAAGGTTATAGCCCTGACTCTTTCCAAAATATTCAGCCAAATTAAATTGGTTGATACATTTTTGTTCGAATCGATAACAACATTGTAATTTAATTATAAACAACAACTCAAACACTTTTTTACATGGTTTATGACTTTGTAATTTAAAAATTTTTAGCCTGTGCACAATTTTACTTTTTTCTAACTTTCTTCTCAAGGTAAGAATTAATAAACTCTTTAGACAACTATTTACATAGTTCAAAAAAATGTGTATATTACTTCCTTTATTATAACTCACCTGAGTTGTGAAAAGTTTGCAAAAGAATTTTGACATAAGGCCCAGCACAACTCTATGAACCGAAAAACATTTGGTTTCCGCCTTGAGTGTTACATCACAAAACTGCTTTTCAAACTTGCGATCACTAAAAATAGAAATTCAAGAAGGCGATTTGAAAGGTTGCAGAAACGTTGGTTCACAATTACAATTACCAGAGGAGCTGTTTTTAATTATTATTATTATGCCCAGTAGCAACAGTTTATGTTCAGAAATTTATATTTAAGGCACCTAGCAAACAAGTTATGTGATTCTACATTTTTTTCACTTTAGCGAGCCCCTTATGATAGCCCAGACAGCCAAAAAAATGTTGAATTCTAGACAAAAAATGTTTTGAATAACTGAAATAGGTTTTTATAAAACATAGACCGTTCTGTTTATTTTTACATTTGACTTAAATTGAAAAGTTAAGTTTTCAAAGTTTTTGCTATACATTGGACTTATATATATACACCAGGGGCAACTTAAGAGTTACAGTGATAAGTTATGCAGCATAGAAAACATAAAAAAAAAAAAATTCTGAGCATTTGATCCAATATTTTCAGCTGAATTATGTTATACTGCTATCATTAGGGTTGCTCAAAGTGGAATACTGGATCATAAAAACAAATGTCAATATATTTGAATCCTAAACCTGCCTTTATTTCAGTCAAGAATGACAGAGTTGTTGTCGTAATGCAAGTTTAAGTAGGAGGAGGTTACTGCGCTTTCTATACGTTTAAATAGCAAGTAGGTACAATTGATTGCCTGTTGTTAAACAGTTACGGTGCTTGAATATGTTCAGTCGGGGTTCTTCTGATTACAATATTTAGGACAAAAAAAGTGTTACAGTATTTAGGGCAAAATCAATTACTCTGTGATGTGCCACTATTAGTGTTCCCGATAAGCACCTTTTTTTGCACATTTGCGCAAAATTTTGGGCACTTGTGCACTTTTTTTCATGGAAGTGCAGAAGCAAAAAAAAATTTAAAGTTGTTTTTTTACTTAAATTTGACCTCCAGTCATCTCCTGAAGCCCACATTATCACTATTTGGCAAAGATTATTACATATAATACCTTATGTACCCCATGTTTGCTTCACAAAAGTTTCGAAAAAGTGCCCAAATTAGTTTTATTTGAGCTACGTACGACCAAAAAAGAGCCTAAATTAATTTTACTCGAGCTACGTACGGAACAAAAAAGTGCCCAAATTAGTTTTATTTGAGCTACGCACGCAACAAAAAAGTGCCTAAATTAGTTTTATTTGAGCTACGCACGCAACAAAAAAGTGCCTAAATTAGTTTTACTCGAGCTACGTACGGAACAAAAAAGTGCCCAAATTAGTTTTATTTGAGCTATGTACAACCAAAAAAATGCCTAAATTAGTTTTATTTGAACTACGTACGACAAAAAAAGTGCCTAAATTAGTTTTATTTGAACTACGTACGACCAAAAAAGTGCCTAAATTAGTTTTACTCAAGCTACGTACAGAAAAAAAAGTGCCCAAATTAGTTTTATTTGAACTACGTACGACCAAAAAAGTGCTTAAATTAATTTTACTCGAGCTATGTACCGAACAAAAAAGTGCCTAAATTAGTTTTATTTGAGCTACGTACGACCAAAAAAGAGCCTAAATTAATTTTACTCGAGCTACGTACGGAACAAAAAAGTGCCCAAATTAGTTTTATTTGAGCTACGTACGGAACAAAAAAGTGCCTAAATTAGTTTTATTTGAGCTACGCACGCAACAAAAAGTACAGAAATTAGTTTTACTCGAGCTACGTACAACGAAAAAAGTGACCAAATTAAGCTACGCACGACAAAAAAAGTGCCCAAATTAGTTTTATCCTAGCTACGTACGGACAAAAAAGTGCCCAAATTAGTTTTATTCGAGCTACGTAGGGAAAAAAAGTGTCCAAATTAGTTTTATCCTAGCTACGTACGGATAAAAAAGTGACCAAATTAGTTTTATTCGAGCTATGTAGGGAAATTCTCAGGGCGTCGCGAGTTCTGCTGTAAGTAACTTTTAGGGTTACATGTTGCGTCTGGTGTGACTTTTGCCTATATTCGGTGTCTTATGCTTTACTTTGAAATTACACGCATGTGTAGTTTCAGCTGATCTGTCAGAAATTAGTGCAGTTTGATGCAAAAAGGTGTACGACAATTAGGGCATCCAAAGGCAGGAGAGTCTGACTTTTAGACTTTAAGCTAGCGGCAATTTGCACTAATTGGATCATTAGGTAAACTTCCGGCAGATGTAAATAAAAAATATTGGCTGAAAACTCACAAAAACTATGAGATAGAATTAAAAATATTTGACCCACCCGAACCCAAACGATAACCAGTTCCCTAACTCAAATGATGTGCGTTCATTTAATAATTATTTAAACGCTGGTAAAAAGCCCAAACTCGAGTGGCATAAGATAATTTCTAGTCCAGGTTATATAGGATTGTTACGTCACACATTGATGTATTCGGACCGAAAGTGTTTATATTATTACTAAATCAATGCACATTATTTGGGTTAGGGTGCTCGTTAGCGGTTAGGCTCGGCTGGCAGGTATTGTTAAATTTAATCTTCTTGAGCAGATTTGTTAAGGCAAATTAGTACATTCTCCCAAGACTTCAAAGTCTAAAAGTCAGACTTATCCATCCTTTGGATGCACTAATTGCCGTATACCTTTACTTAAAACTGCACCAATTCCTGACGGATCGGGTGGTAGTTTGGTAACTGTAAAATTTGGTTCGTTGTTTTGTGATTGGTAAGTTTTTGAACTACTAATTTTGATTAGTTCTCTGTGTCTCTAATAGGCTCACTTAACTCATATTTAAATCTTTTCTAAACAAGGTAGTGCAGTTGACTGGAATCTAAGTTTTGCATAGAGGTTAGACACCAGGCCATGGTTCTCAGTAACTGGAATTGTTTTGCGATACGCGCGAATCTTTCGTTTTACAACTTTATTTTATTCCTAATTTTGAGATACTTTTAGCTCAAGGTATCGGTGTTTTGCACTGTATGTTTTGTGTTATAGGAAAGAACTTGCTTATTAATTAAGATTATTGCGACGCCTCTTGTGCTCTCCATATTGCTCCACTCCATTGCAACGAAAGCATCCGTCGGACAAAGCAAGCAAAAAATAATTACCGATTATAATAAACGCAAGTTCCAAAGTAATTATTATAAGGACTTGCAAGTTCGGTAAATTGGCAATATTAACAGACTAAAAAAAAAGTCTCTGGGCACTTTGCGCATTTATTTTCGGCTTGTGCGCAAAATTTTGTTGTAAAAAGTTAGCGGGAAAACTGGCCACTATGTTTATGTCCAGGGATAGTGATTTTACACTATCATGTGCATTTTCACAGCTAAAAAACAATCCATGACAAAGTGTGAAATAAGGATTCAACGAAGTATAATATGAGGTGATTCATGTTTTTATTGTCGTTGTACATTTCAATGTCTGCAAAAAGGCCCAGAACAGATATTGTTTTTTGAATTTTGCACAACCAATAGTTATTTTTTAACTAATATCATATACTTATAGCCAACTAACAAAAAATAAATATTATGAAAAATAAGAAAATGAAAAATAATAAACACTTGTATATAATACTTTGAAGTTGTGATTATAGAGCAAAATCTACTATTCTAGAATACCAATGTATTTAACTTTAAACATCTTTAAACTGCTATGGTACTGTTAAATATACGATCACATCACATGCATTTAATGGATCTACAGGATATTTTTGTAAGACAACTTATTTGTAAAAAATATGCATATTAATTAATGGTGACAAATTTGTCGAGAAATACATGTTTATATTATAAAACAAAAAATAAAACTTTAGATTATTTGATTTTAAATCTGATAGAATATCAAAATTTAATACTGTTTTTGGTTATTACCAACTAATGTAGTGTTCCATTTAAATACCCAGAAACCCAGCTAAATGCATTAAAGTCCTTAGTGACACAGCTTGTGTTACTATTTTTTGCTCTACTTTTATGATCTGAGCGCTGTTTTATCAGTAAATGTGATTTTTTGGTTTAATGTTTATTGCTCACCACACGTTTAAGTTAAAAAACATCTTGTCGTATAGAATAGTCTTTCTAGATGTCACAATCGCTATCATAATTATTTCAATTACCGGTTAAGCAGTTCCAATATATCAGGCTTTTCTGTGAAATCTTCTCGAAATGTGGTCAAGACATCTGCTGTTGCCATGTCGCAGTGTGGAAAACCTAACAGGACAGCAGTACTTTAACTATGGGATCAACGTTGGCTGCAATACAAATTAAAATATTGTAATATTGGAAGAGGCTATTTGCCCGGCAACCCATTCCTGCACTTCGAAGTAAGGCAGTCAATCCATTTTCCATATATGGAAGAATTAGCTGGTCCATGCAGTGTAAAATTTATGTAAAACCTATGGAATAAAGGCCTGTTTACACTACAGCTGCACTAAGCTGAGTAAAGTGTGAAATTGTTTTCACTGCAGCTGCAATGAGCTGCGCTGGGCGTTTAAATAGCTCCAAAACATAATGTTTTTTTCTATTGCTGCACTGGGCTTGAGTTTAGCAAAGTGTGAAACGCTCGCCACAATAGAATTTAAATGCAAATTACGCTTTGCTCAGCTCAGTGCGGCTGTAGTGCAAACAGGCCTTTATTTCTTATACTACGCTTATCAATTTGAGTTACGGCGTCGGTTAGTGTTTGGGAGAGTTGAGTATTATTATATTTATTATTTAATAATATTCCTTAACCCACCCAAATGCTAACCAGCACCAAAACCCCAAATTGTTACCAATATAAAACCCTGGACGAAAAAATGTGGTGGGATTGTAGATCAGCGCTGAAAAATGACAATATGATTTATTGCCCAAGCCGCTTACTGTACTTTGAAAAGTATCCGGTTCCCAAACTTCAAAATCTGCACTACTGTAAACCGCTTTAACAATAAATCGTATTGTAATTTTGCAGATTCGGTTACAGTAGTGCCAATTTCGAAGTTAGTAAAGGGTGAGCTGGGCAAATAGCCTCTTCCTGTAATATTTTCAATTCATCAAATATCAAAACGTTACAAGCACAACTTACAAGCTATTTAAAAACTCTGCAAACATGATATGACACAAACTGTTGACTTTCTTGCTCGGCGAAACAAAAGTATTGTCAGTCACTCATTAACTTTGCAGTGACGAAACATAAACAAAGATGCGGCCATTTTGAAAGTTTAGTTCCTCTTTTTAGTTTCGTTCTCGGGAATACAATTGCGACATAGAAAGTTTATAAATATAACTGAACCGCATCTAGTTTTACCGGTTTAGATAAAATGTTAAAAATTGCAAATGTGGTTTATAAATAAAACTTCGGTGCATTTTTTGCATTTGTTGTTTATATTGGCGGTAAATATGCATTAAACCGTGACGGTTGTAACCAGCCATCTGTGACCAACAATAACAACAAGGAAATGTATTTTGCTTATTTTCTATTTTTAATTGAAATTCAGAATAAAAGTGTTCGTTTGTACAGATGTAACTATTGTAAACAGACAATTTGATTGATTATCCTCTTTAATAAACAATATTTTGCGTGAAAAGTTTTACGTAGCAAACTTTTAACAGGGATTACCCCTGACTTAAGAACAGAAAATCAAATGTTTAGACCAGCCTTTCTTAACCTGGGGTAAATTTACCCCAGGGGATAAATTTTCTTGTTTTAGGGGTAAATGAGCTATCAATCAAAATATCCACATCAGCTGACAGGGCAGAAAAAGCCATAGGTATTTTATATATTGGGGGTAAATCTGATATTCATCTTTGTTAAAAGGGTAAAATATAGAAAAAAGGTTGAGAACCCCTGGTTTAGACTAATTTTACTGAGCGATTTATTTAATTTACGTCTGAGAAAGCCTTTAGTTTTAGGTTAAGTGTTTGGCGAACAATATAGAATTTTTATTTATATAGAATTTACAAGATTGCGTTTTTAAGTGAATGTCGTTTATTTATTAAGCATTAGTTAGGGCTTCAGTGGAATCCACTGGAAATTCAAATGGAAGTAAAAAGAGATTTTGCGAATCAAAAATTCTAAAGAGTAATTCCAAAACAAAATCGGATTTTAAACCAACCAAAAACTGCCCAGGCCACAAACAAGCCAGAAAAAAGGCGCAGTGCTGCAATGACACTTTTTAAAATAATGTTTAAAACTTTTTTTTACTATTAAATTAACTCTTTACTACCGCTTGTCTGGTTGAAGGGGTGGCAAGTGATACTATGCAGCACGTTTCTAAAATAGGCACAGTGCTGCAATGGCACTTTTAAAATAAGTGTTTTGCGAACATGCGTATTTCCGCTGCGCGCAAATGTTTTCCGTGGACACAACATAGAAAGAAAACCTATTCTACATGCTCACCAGTTTTTGCCATTTCTAGAAATATATTTTTTGCACAATTTATTTTCGACTGTTATAGGCTGGCGCAGGGGTCGGGAACCTATGGTTCGCGATCCATATATGGATCTTTTTGTGACGCCATATGGCTCTTTTGATGAAAGAATCTTGCTTGCAGATAAATGTAAGAAATCATTTCTCAGCATGATTTGAATAAAACTGCACACGGCCACGACCGCTTTCCTAACTTTATTTTTCCTTTTCAACACACGCAGTAGTAAACCTTTTAGCGCTTCGCGTGAATTCTGTCAGTATTTTCGGGTCTGTTATCCCGTTTGATGGAATCTCTTTATATCCAAATGCCCTTTACTGCTCTTCCGACGGAGCTCCGTAATTTATTTGTTTGTGCTGATGTGCTGTTTTCTAAACGAGAACTAAATAAAGGTCCCTCTTCAAAATACTATTTTTTGCAACCTATAACTAGGCCTAGATGTTGAAAAGTGTTATATGTCTCTCACAGAAATACAACCAAGAATATTTGGATTTTATGACTCCCTTAGCTGCAAAGGTTCCCGACCCCTGGGCTAGCGCCTGACTCTTCACAATGTTATTGTAGTATTCCTCAACCCCAGAAGTTAAATTGAGTCGCTGTTTGATAAGGTTTTGTTGCCGAGTGCAGAAGTTGACATTGTTAGATTTATTGAGATGTCCTGCATTGGCGACAACAAATCTAACAACGGCCTCTAACTTTTACAACAAAAGTCTGCATACAAAAATTATTTCATTGCGGAATGGCATGCTGAATGATGTTTAATTACCTTAAATAATGTCATTAGAAATTAGCTAACCTATATTATATGTTGAAAGCATAAACCGAGTACGTTGAGCGAACCTTAGTGCCATGAAGCCCAGAATCCCAACATTTTTTCATTTGGAAACGAACATTTTTTTTATATTAATTTTTTTGCTTTTTGTTATTTGTCCTCCTTAGTATATACGCCTTAACTTTTTTAGTGTATACTTCCTTGTGCAGTATGTGATTTAGGTTCAATTAGGGTTTGCGACCACTAATTGCTTCCTGTTGTTGCATTATGTTAAATCTGATTAGGTAATGTGTTGTTTTTGTACAGTCTGTTCAGACACAGAAGGCTCAACTTACAGCAAACAAACTGATAGCAACAGATGCGCACCTAAATCCCAACAAGTTATAAAGGTTAAATTTAAAATGCCGGCAAATAGCGTACAACTGTACAGCAGCTAACGGAAACCAAGTTTTTGTGCGTGGTGCGTTAAAAAGCGCATTTTATCGGTAGTATAATTTAATTAAGTTTTCCGCTGGTAAGCGCGAATAAAGCAACTCAGACTACGACTTTAATAGGTTTATAGACTTTTTTTTCTAAATATCAGTCAAAATCGACCATTTTTTTAAGTTTTGCTGTTGCCCAATAACCGGAACTATAAAAAATTCCCGGGATTCGGGATTGCTAATTTGCAGGAAATCCCGGGAATTTCCCGTCGAAACATTCCCGGAGAGGAACCCTCTGTTAGACTTTACGTTGTCATAATACAGGTTGCTTTACAGGGGCCTTGATTAACGCAATTTTACAACAACAACAACAACCGAAAAGCGTTCTTTTAGCGGAAAGTAAAATTTGAATTGTTGCCAATATACATGTTTATATATATATACTAATTATACGCCATTATTTACCGCCAATAATTTTTTTGCTTAGTTTAAGGTATTTATAAATTAATAAAAAAAATATTAAAAGACGATCTTTTTTAAATATCTCATCTAGCAAAAAAAACTTTGCAAAAAGATTCGGATTTTGAGGTCGTGTGTGACTTAGTCAAAACACATGTATTAAAAATACTAGATCTGAATGGAAATATCTCGCTAGAGCAGCATCATGTTTTTTTAGTTCGTTCTGGAATTGTATAGAAGTCATCGAAATAAACTAATTAAGTACTGCAATAAAACTTGCGTGTGCGATTACGCGAACATAACCTAAAAAGTAAAAATGGAAAACATTTATTTTGTCTTATGTTGGTTGCAGCCGATAGCAGTAACAACGACAGACAGTGTCACGCGTACCACTTCTTGCAGAACAACTAATTTGATCGAATAATAGTTTTAGCTTACAACTAGCATCATTCAACGCTATTTGTAACTTAAGCTACAAAACAGTAGTGCTTTATTTAATTTATTGGTTGATATTTAAGCAAGGTAAATGCAGCCAGTGTACTTTTTTAGGTATCGTTTCAATTATTTTTTAAATAAAACAAAGATTAACATTACAATTTTGTAAAAAAAACTTTTCCTGTGTATGCACGGATCTGTAATGTAGCTTGATAATAAATTGCAAAGCCAAAAATGGTCGAGCAGTATGAAAACGTTTATATCTATCAAGAGCAATCATTTGACATAATAAACGCCCACTGTCCCATAGCGTTGTACGCTTTTCAAAGCAACTGTGCTCCTTGTCGACAAGTGACATAGCCTGTATTTTGAAGATCGCATTGTTTCGAAACAACAGGAATAGTTACGTAACAATAAAAATGGGGAATTTTTTTTATGTAAACAAAAAACAGGTAAACAAAATATAAAGTTGTGAATCCAGGGTTTTGTGGAAAAAACCTAAGCTACTCACGTACCACCTGAAAAACCTTCGCGTACCTCTAGTGGTACGCGTACCACAGGTTGGGAACCCCTGGTTTAGTGGGTAGGCCTATACATGAGTCCAGGGACCGAGGAGCCGATATGGAAAGGCGGCGTTTGTCGAGCGTCCAGCACCCCAATGTCAAGCCTAAACCCCGATGTAACAAGTCGAATAAAGTGAAGGAAGAATGCAACGGTTTGAAAAGAGTTGAAGTGTTTTTTGGTAAAACTTTATTGTATAAATGTCATCGATGAGTAACAAAATATAAACGTCTAAAAGAAGAAAAATGTAAATATTTACAGAAGATTGCATTTTTGCAAAACAAATGATATAAAAAAATGCAAAAAAAAAAATCCACCACTGGGTGGGGCTCGCAACTTGCATCAAAAAATAACAACTTGAAATAAAAACAAAAACAAGCTTGCTTCTGAACTTTAGCATAAATAACTTATTTCATCAACTCATTTCATCAAAAAAAGAAAAATAACAGAATAAAGTTGTACACATTATAGGCCAGGGGTGGCCAAATGTATTCAATGGAAGAGCCATTTGCAGAAAATGCAAGCACCAAAGAGCCTCAAAATTATTTCAATACCATAACGGTAAATAATGCAAGGCCAGCCGCAATAATAACAGAATTGTAATATAACAAAACGGTAATAATCAACACAATAATAATAACGGTAATAGCAAAATAACACGCACAATATTCATTAATTTCTGTCTTTTGTTAACTAACTCTTCGGACTCTGTGTCTCGTGTTACGTCATAAACGAAATCTGGCCTAAATAAAGAAAAGAAAAAGAGAGGAACGTTTATACACGCTACTCTTGGTAACCTTTACAATTTTTTTGAAATTTTACGATTCAACTAGAAGAACCACAAAAAGATGCCGGAGAGCCGCAGTTTGCCCACCCCTGTTATAGGCTATAAAATTTTACAGGTTAAGTAAAAAAAATCAGTTTGGTACAACATTTGAAATAAAACTTTGTTTAAAACGAAATAATAGGCAATATAGGTATATACGTCCACAAAAGATATTATTGATTGCTAATTGATATTCACGTTTTTCACATCATTGGATGATTGTAAAAATAGGACAGCCTTAATGTTGGCGACATCTTGGGTTCGTGAAGCAAATGAGCACTGGACAATGGACGCTAAAGAACTTTGTGGAATTGGGCAAGCCAATGTTAGGTTCTTCGCCATTTAAACTGCAACAATGCAATCATAGTTGGCAACATCATCAGTGTGGAAACAAACGGTCCACTTGTTTTCTTGCGGGTCGTAAACTTCCACCGATTTCTCTTCATCTCTGTGACAAGATGTACAACAACGATATAAACAATTTGTTAAACTTTGGCAAGCATTGTTATTAGAAACAATCAGTGACAATCTTAACCGACGAATATTGTTTAGCCAAGTATTAATGCCAAAAACCATAGGTTAAATATATCTAGAAAACATAAACGCCAAGAAAAATGAGTTTCACATCGGGAAAATAGAATTCAAGTAAGCTCCAATCTGAGCCCAAATACAATTAAGAAGCCATTTAATTATTACTCTAACCTTACTTGTGCTTTTTATGACAACAATGGTGAAAGTGAATTCTTAAAGCAGTTTTTTGTTTTAATTGCAATTATATCTGTGTCTCGGGCGAATAGCAACAAACCCATCATTTTGTTCGCTTTTTAAGAAAATATATATAAAATGGTGGAAACGCAAGAATAAATCACAAATAAAAACAACAATAAAAAAGTATTTATGGCAGGAACAATTGTTTAAATATACATAGAAAACGTAAAATAGGAAGAAAACATGTTACCAATCGCGATTGCGACCAAATACAAATAAGAAACCATTTAATTATTACGTTACCCCCGTATTTTAATATTAATATTAGCAACTAGCAAATTGTCGGAACTTTAGATTTTTTTTGTTTTTTAGTTGCAATTATATCTGCGTCTCAGCCGAATAGCAACTTTACTCGCTAAATATAAAGCCATCGTTTTGTTATCTTACTAAGAAAATATATAAAACGATGGAAAAGCAACAATAAATCCCACTACAGTGTACCAATTTTATTGATAGTCGTATTTTTTATTCACGGTGGTTTTATTATTTTCCTTTGGAATCCTCACCCGCAAATAACATGTAGCTTTCCTTGCAACACACAAGTTGCATGGTATTCCCGTCCAACGTTGGTGGGTCGAACTTGAGTCCACGAGTTGCTTCTGGGGTCGTATCGTTCTACTGTGCTTAGGTTCCCACCTGGTTAAAAAGCACAATTGGTAAAGTATGGACAAACTTGTTCTTTTATTTCACCACTTGTTTTGTCGGTTGTTTTCAAAAAACAATCAGGGAAAGAGGCGATATAACGCAGAAAAATTAAATAAAAAAACTTTCTGAATCGCTTAACTTGAAAATCATATTTTACAAACATCAATCTACGATGGTCCCTGTTTGTCAGAGTATTTTATATTTGGGTTATATCAATTGTTTGTCGGTTCGAAACTACTGCACGGTTCAAAATGTTTAGATGTCTGTCAACCACAGGTAGAATTTAAAATGGCGCTTTTCAAACTCATCATATGACAAAAAAACGTTAAAAATGTATTTCAAAAATCATCCCAGTGAAGTTTCCCGCTAAAGAGATGTTTTTACAAAGTTATGGAAATGAAAACGTTTATTCTTTCAGTTAATGGCGACGTCATCATATGTTAACAACATGAATTAAATAAACTTCTAAACGCTAAAGCAAATTGAACCAACTGTTTTTAACCTGAAAATTACCTTTTCATCGATTTGAAAGTTTGAGCCTAGTAATGACGATTAATATTCAAATATATAAAAATATCGTCTATCGCTATGGGAATATAATGTCAAGTATCGGACATCCACAGTTCAAAGTACAAGTTCCTAATGTGTCGTGATATCTACTTTATACACTGAACAGTTGTTAGCTGGGTACTTGAATGGCGCTGGAACTTAAGTTACGGAAAGCATTTATCGTAACCTGTATACATTCAACAATCGAAAGCAAACTAAGAAGCTCCAAGATAAAGTTTAACTTGGGCGCAATTGTAACAAATGATTTCCTTTATTGGTTTGGTAAAACCGAATCTAACCAATGTAGTTTCTGCAAAAAGGCTACGGAAACGGTATATCACCTGTTTTATTTGTGTACTGTGACGTGTTTATTCTGGGAAAACGTGAGCTCGTGGTTAAGTATGAAACAACGAATATCGTGTTTTTCCCCCCGATCAATTATTCTTCGTAGCCGTGCAAAACATTTGTGAATTGTGTCCTTTTATGTGCAACGCCGTTTATCAGTGTAAATATGCCGAAAGTGCCCCGACTATATGTTACGCTTTTTCGCGATGTTACCTTCTAAAAAAGAGGAAATATGGCGATGCACAAAAGTAGAAGGTCGTTAGATGCATGAAAGCTTTCCAATAATAATTTGTTTTCCTTGTTCTTTTTTCGCCATTTTATTTATTAATAATAAAACAAATAAAAATATCTGGACACTTGTAGCGCAACATTAAGTTTATCTTTACCTCTTGTGCGTTTTGTTAATTGGGAAACGTTAAGGATTACCGAGAGGGGGTAAACAGCTGCCATTACCTAGTGGCCCACGCATAACTTTGCAAATACTTAGTGTGTAGTTATTTTGCAAGTGGACTAACAATGTTAAAAGCTCCAAGGCCCTTCCATATTTATATTGGGATACTTTTAATTGTGGTTTATGAAGAATTTGCGTAAGTTTAGACTAACCAAATGATTTTAGCGACATTCGTTTCAAAACATTCTAAGTATATTAATTAAGTTCTGTTCAAGATAACTTCGTGTCGTCGTCTCTATTTCGAGTAAACTGTAAGTTAAACAAAAACTTTTCTTCTGTTTTACACATTTTCTTGACAAATTTTAGACACAAATGATTAAAAGCAGTTAGTTTTGCGCTTGTTTTGCCTAAATAAATATTTACGAGCCTATTGAATGTAAAGAATGTAAACAATACAATTACCATCGGAACCGCAAGTTGCGTAAATGTTTCCTTGAAACGCAGCAACTGATAAACCTGCTCTAGCTTCATTCATGTGTTGAATTGCTGACCACCGATTATCCGAGAACTTCTCACATGAGTTGAGGCATGATGAGCCGTTCCATCCACCAATAACAAAAAGCGAACCTGGCAAAAAAAAAAAAAACTCAACACAAAAGTTTAATATTAATAAGTATTAAACAGCTTAAGATAGATTGAGTAGTCAGGACAGGCAAAAAAGTGAAACTTGTATACCAACCAAGTCTTATTAAAATTAGGGATGGTTATAAATGACATTGAAAAAGGTTTTAAATCATCCTAAGGAGCCAACAACCCTTAATGCTCAAAAGTTATCAAACGGTAAAGTTGAATAGTTCACCAAATATTCCAACCTCATAATCATAATATCGAGAATATTAATCTGTTAAACCCGATTTGACAAAAACATAATTTAGCTCCTATACGTGACCGCAACAAACACATACTTCTATGTTTACGTTAAAGTGCTTATACGATAGAAAGTTGGCAACACTCACAAACAGCTGATAGCGATGCGAGGTAAAGTCAACTTTCATCCTTACCTTCGAATTCGACCATTGCGTGCTGACATCTCGGTTGCATCAAGTCAAGGCCCTTGCTCCAGGAATTGTTGTCGGGGTCGTAGATGATACAACTTGATAGAGGCATGACGTTTTTGTCAAGGCCACCGGTGACGTAGATCAAACCTGGGTTCAAAGCAAAAATATTTATATTAAACGAAGCTCTAAAACACAAAACATAGGCAACAACAACAAAAACAAGCTCATATATTATACTCGGGCAATTGTTCATATTTCGTCATATTCCGATCGAAATGTTGACGTTTTTGAAAAGAATACATTTTTTAATACGCGAAAATGAGCACCAAAAACTACACATTTGCCAAAATGGCGGACGTTATAGAATAGTGTTCATTCATAAGATATCGAGTTGTAATTATTAGTTCAATTAAAACGGGAGAACCTAAAATTTCCACTTTATCAGCAGTCTCCTCAGTTTATGATAAAACATGTTCAATTTATGAAAGTGACATATTTCAAAGAAAATTAATATGCAACAAAATCACAGGGTAGGAATGTTAGATACGGAAATGCGTTTCTAGGATCAGTACTCGACCCGGCCGAGTAATGCACTGTGCCGAGTATTCGAGTTTGGAACTTTGTGAAACCACTTAGCTCGGTGACCGACATATTTTTGTTTGCCCCTGCGCAGAGCTTATGTTCGTATTTTATTTGAGGAGTTTTTTTCGTGCAACTAAATTAAATATGAATCCCAACAATTAATGCATGTCCAGTAAATAAATGAACCCAGCCACTTTGATTTGTGGGAGGGTGACATTGCTGGTTATCAATAAAAATATGAAGTTATACTTTGCGCGACTTCCCACAATCTATAAAAACATAAATTACATTTTAAGTCAGAGGTTCCCAAACTGGGCGCCGCAAGACTTTGCCAGGGGCGCCTTAAAATCAGGTGAAAGATGTTCTATTGCAATGATTTTCAACTTTTTAAACACTTTTCTAATTAAAAAACTTGTGGAACAACAAAAGAAATGCAACGGCGTGAAGTTACGTTACGGTACAGCCTAATAATTACAAGCAATCACAGTTTTTCTGCTTTCTAACTTATTTTATTATGGTATTTGGGTTTGTTTTTAGGAGCATAACCTGGTAATTGGGCATAAACTGACAAACGACCAACACGAACACACCTTCTACTGTATTTGTAAGTTAACGCACGATTCTTGTGTTTGAAACAACAAACATCTATATTTTTCTTTTTTTATTGGCTATTAGGTAATAGAACTTCAATATAATGGTATTGTCAATGTCACAATGGTAGGTTTACCTAATTAAAATCAGATGCTCTATTTAGGCCCATTGTGCAAAGCCAATAAGTTTTTGCAGAACAGCAGATAATGTTGCGCGGATTTTTGTGTGGATAGTATCAGTAGGAAGTTAATTAAAATACTAGTTAGCCAAACTATCCAAGGTTAAAAGGACAGGGTAGGCACCGTTCTGCATTCAGTAGGGCGCCGTAAGTTTTAATGAGTTCTCAAAGATCGCCTCCCATAAACAAAAAGATTGGCAACCTCTGGTTTAAGTGGTTTATTTAAATGGATTAAAAAATGTTTAAATAGGCGCGAGCAGCATGTCCAGGGTTCTGGGTTCAACTTCGAACCCACAGTTTACTTGCAATGCTTGAATCCTTGCGACGACGTGAATTTAGAGTTTTAAAAAGGTTTTCGGTAAATTTCTAGAAATGCCAATTAAATCTTGGGGAAACAATGTTCATATTAAGCTCGTTTACGCAACAGGTTGTACAAATAAAATGTCTGCGGCGAAACGATTTTTATAATTTTCGAAACTTGCCGTGTGCATTTTAATAGGGACGTATTGCGGAGACAGCCAAGAGTCGACTAAATAGTGAAACCAGTCTGTAACGTTTCCGTCAATTTTCAATGCCAAAGCGAACGTGCGTATGTTCAACATAGGTTCACTTATTCTTTTGAATAAATAATTTGTTTCTCACCATTTAAAACAGCACAAGCGGCAAGATATCGACCTTCTGGCATATCGGCCAAAACTGTCCAAGTTCGATCGATGAGGTCAAACATTTGGCAACTTTTATTGTTTTCACCAACTCCAAAGAAGAAAACCTTGTTCATAAACTTCACCGCGGTCGCGCAATCAACTGGAAAGATCGGTTGCTGGAAATATACGAACATAAGTTGGGTAAAACGCCACAGTTAGACGTGCATTAAAACAAACAAACAATCAGGAAATATCATGTATATCAAATTTCAAGGGCTCAATTGAAAGTTTAACACCAACTAAATAAGCACTGAATAATAAGCCGAATAACACAAACTTTATCAAAACATGCTTAAATATTCGGATAACAAACTATTAGCGGCGATCAAAAGTAGTGAGATTTACATAACTGAGTCGCATGGAAAAGCACAACAGGGAAACAGACTGACTAGTTTTTCATGCTCTAATGCTATTGTTTGAGATTGGTTAGCAGAGGACGTTTATGTAAGTCCGTCTACAATCGCTATTTTTTTTAATTCTGGAATCTTTAAATGTCTAAGCAATAAATTTGTGGTACAAAATTTGCTGTGCGATGCTCTGCTAATATGCTTCAATTGAAACCAGAACTTAACGACCTAAAACGTACAGAGAATTCACTTCCTAAAATGTGGTATCTGTATTTACGCAAGTTCATTTAAGAGATTTTTTAATGCAGCACAAACTGCTTGCAACTTTTTTTTTAATAACCCACTAACCTGTAACATTATATAGATTCAAATATTTAAATGGTATACTGCTGAATTTTCTTATATTGTTTTGATACAAAATAAACTTTGTATTATGATAACAAAATATTATAAAAAGTAATATCCAATCATTATTTACCGGCAATTCTTCTTTTTGCTTAGTTGTGACATCAATCAGCAAACATTGT